>NC_139349.1:112471263-112673098 GCF_055883805.1 Amblyomma maculatum | reverse complement strand
GTTGAAGGTGGTTCTCTGGTGACGCATGCGAACACGCGATGCGGACCTCCATACTAGGTTTCCTTCTTCCTTTACCACCGTACCCTTCTTGGCTTGTTACTCTCAGTTTGAGTCGATTGCTGTATATTTCTCTGGAAGTACAGGTCTGCCGGAAGTATAGCGTAAACTACGCCAAAAATGCACCGTTGTGGTAAAGAAATATGAGATCAACTGGTCTGGCTTGGTTCTGCTTGATGCTACAGGGCACTGATCTCTCTTTTTTTTTTCTATTTTCCCCACCATTTTCGCGACCGTTATAATTTTTGTGCATCAAGTAAACGCTGAAGCATTTAAGAAAGTGTTTAAATCATTTTGCATCCAGTACAAAAGGGTCGTAACCTATCTGATCTTTTTCGTTTTGTGCGCGCATCGACCCCGCTTTTAATGAGTGATACAGATGTCTAAACATTCACTTCTTTCGCTCTCTTTCTATCTCTGTGTATCGCCATCTTCACGTAATGCGCCGTTAAAAATGATTCATCTATTCAATTCAGCAGGTGGAGACGTCTGTCCCGTTTTCATCGATATCTGCAAGACGTAGAAAATAAACAACAAGGAAGCGAAGGAAACGCAGCGGCTGCTCAAGGCTTCCAAGGTTTTAAATGTTTCCCGGAATAGAACCCACTGAAGCGGCGCCCGTCATATTCATTGGAGGGAGAAGCAGAACCGACAGTAAAGAAGACACATGCCACGTGGCAGGGGCACAGATACCACGCTGCAGGATACGTGCGCGTGCCACACAACGCAATGCGTGAGAACAGTTGCGCACACGGCGTTCAGAACATAACGTATCGTAAAGTACCATAATGCCCCCCCCCCCCCCCCCCCCCCCTCCATATCACGCGCGTCTTCACTACGCAGCGTCATTGCTGAATAATCTAAAGCCGTGCGCAGTTTAAAAGATAGTGCACAGTATACAGCAGAGGTATAACTAATTTTGTCCTAATAATTAATAAAATACGTTTTCTGGCGAGCGAGTGTGCTTAATTTTGTTTTTTCGGGCATAGGAAAGGACGCGTCATTGCGCCCGACAGGCATTTCGTGAGCATTTCATGATATAGTTCTGTCTGTTATATGTGGTAGCCTCCCCCTCCCCGAAAAAAGAATGTAAAGCGGCACTGCTTATTAGATATTATGAACGATCATTCCCGATGAATAAATATCTTCGCATAATAACAAATAAAGGGAAAGAAAAAAATAAAGAATAAAGAGGGAAAAAAATTGAATGGAAAGACAAGAAAAACTATCCTTTACAGGCGCGTGTTCAAACCGCATCCAATTCGGATCGAAGCTTCTTTGAAGATTATCGTTGAAGAAAAGAGGCAAAGACACCCTGTGATACCGATGTACGTATACTGAGTCAGAAACGAGCAGGAAACAGTCTTCTTCGTGCAGGCGAGAATAGAGGATAAGTGAGGCAAGGGAGGAAAAGATTCAGTGCCGCAAAGCAGGTTACCGCGGAGAGGAAGAGACGACCTGAGTGTCCATCGAGCGCGGTTGGTTGGTGTTAGATGGAGATGGGAAGACAAGGTTAAGAGAATAAGGTGGTCAGCGAGAGAAAGGGAGGGATGGAGGTCCATGAGAAGGAAGTGTCCGGGATGGCTGCAACGGAGTAGTAACAACAAAACACAGTGGCGGCAGCGGCGGTGGTTCCGGCGATTTCCGCTCCTGGGGGACAGTTCTCGGGACAGCAGAAAAGAAAGAGAAGACGCGTAACGGCAGCTCAATTCTTCCTCGCCGCTGCTCTGGCTGCCGAATTTCCACCGACCTGATCGGACGGCCAGGAGCGAAACTGCTTAATCGACATGTCCTTCGAAGAGGATCACCCAGCCGAAAAAGAAACAAAAAGGAAGGCGAGAAACAGAACAATATATATAGATATAGATATATTGAAGACAGAGTGAATAGACCGCTAGAGATAGAAGAGAAGGGAAAAAAGGTAGACAGTTTATTAGCCTGTTCTATACTTGTTTCACGCTGACCAACCTCCCCTATTGTGCAACTCAACTCATTCGTTCTCACTTTCTTGTACTTTCTCTGCGGGATCGAAGTTGCTTTTCGACCACGCGTTTAGTCGGCCGTTCTCGTCTAGAAACGGCGTGCATTCCAACGTGTGGGATTGCCTCGTTGCGAGATACTGCTGAAGCGCTAGTGCGAAACCTAACGGATGATCGGCCCGAGAGACCGAAAACGAGGCACCTCGCTATACCCAGACACACTCCAAGCAGTCGCCACGCACTTGCTGCCGCCACCTTTCCATTGCTCGCTGCACATTGCGAGGCTCGCTTTTCGCCGCGCTGTTGGGTCTGCTGGACTATACAGATCGAAACGCCAGGGGTTTGGCTTTCGCGTTCGTTGACTCTTTGTAGCAAGAGGCGCAGTGTGATGTAACTTGGCAAGTTAGGGCGTCGTCTTTTCTGGTTAACCCGCCTTAGTCTTGGCACACCGCTCCCACTCCTGATGCGTTACGTTAGGGCCGAGTTGCTTCACTTGAGGAAAAAAACGAGCTGTGTGTGTGTGTGTGTGTGTGTGTGTGTGTGTGTGTGTGTGTGTGTGTGTGTGTGTGTGTGTGTGTGTGTGTGTGTGTGTGTGTGTGTGTGTGTGTGTGTGTGTGTGTGTGTGTGTGTGTGTGTGTGTGTGTGTGTGTGTGTGTGTGTGTGTGTGTGTGTGTGTGTGTGTGTGTGTGTGTGTGTGTGTGTGTGTGTGTGTGTGTGTGTGTGTGTGTGTGTGTGTGTGTGTGTGTGTGTGTGTGTGTGTGTGTGTGTGTGTGTGTGTGTGTGTGTGTGTGTGTGTGTGTGTGTGTGTGTGTGTGTGTGTGTGTGTGTGTGTGTGTGTGTGTGTGTGTGTGTGTGTGTGTGTGTGTGTGTGTGTGTGTGTGTGTGTGTGTGTGTGTGTGTGTGTGTGTGTGTGTGTGTGTGTGTGTGTGTGTGTGTGTGTGTGTGTGTGTGTGTGTGTGTGTGTGTGTGTGTGTGTGTGTGTGTGTGTGTGTGTGTGTGTGTGTGCGTGCGCGCGCGCGCGCGCGCGCGCGCCTGTGTGTGTGTGTTTTCTGTTTTCTGTCTCTAGTTTTTTTCTTGCTGCGTCTTGCATTCGGTCCGGCGTGGCTTCGGAAATAAATGCGATACCGCGAGCGCAGTGTATACCCACAATCTCGCGTGATCAATACGTTCTTGGTTTAGCGTTTGTCCAGGTGTGCACGAACTGCAATCGCAGCAGCAGGAAAGGTATCAACATTTTATACGCTCGGTACAAGCGGATACGCGCGCAAAAAAAAAAAAAAAAAAAAAAAATCAAAGGGAGGATTTTCACTGACAGTTGGCGATCTGTTTCTCGTTGCAATCGCAACTCTTTCCATTATCGCCGCGAATGACAAGAGCCGAAAGTTCGGGAAGGAAAACAACAACAAAAGAGCACGTGTTACATGAAAACATAATGATTTATCTGTGCCAAGTGGGCAAGGGTAGAAGACTGATAGCGCAGGCTAAATTCATGATGATACGCGATTCTTGTTGACGTGCGTACAAAACCAATAGGATGGGCGTTGGCGCTGTACTTGCCAACCTATATACTTTATTAATTTCATTGGACGTCAGCGCGAGCTTTTCCCGTGGTAGAATCACAGAGCTTCGAGTATCCATTTCTGCACTTAATATTCACCAGGTGGGTGGTCACTTTTTCGTAGATTGTAGCTGTGCTTCGGCCTATTTGTGGCGCAGAGCGCGCGCTCTGCGTAAAGGGGTGCGCGCGCAATAAGAAGTAATGAGTTAGAGCACGTTGGTGCTTTTGTGGACCTGCCATTTTATTGTACATTAATAACAAAACACCATCCTCGCTTCAGAAAACGTATTCAATACATACACAATGGCATACAATCGCTACTGACGGCTGCATAGTAAACTAAACGCCAAGCTGCCGCAGAACATGCGCATTAATTATTTCTCCTGACATTTCGACCCAGTGTATATATGCACGCTGACTGTCCTTTTCTATATTATCGTTCATTTTTATTGTGCAGTCTAGTAGCAGATATCACAGGTCCATGGCCACGGTTGAGTTACGCGTCCATTACTAACTTCGGTGGTCCGCGCAACGATCGTTTGAACCATTAACCTGGGGTTATACATATTCATTGCAGACTCATCCGGGAGAAAGGTTGGTTACGACGTGCTTGTCATATGCTGGCTCTTTCACATACTACGTCTAACCTATTGTTGGGCAGAGCAAATGAATTTGCTGATTCGCGATGTAAGGCAAGAAAAAGAACTGATCATCATAATCATAATTGCTGTACATGATAAGCTGGTGCACAGAAGCGTTCCGAAATGACTTCGCGCCCATTATACCTTACTAAAGTACATTTCGGTACTAGTAATGTTATCTCAGCCATTTTGCATATAACCGCACTGAAAATGTGGAAGGAACCAGATTGCACTGAAGACTGCTATGTAATATCCAAATAACGAGAGTCCTCAACTCAGTCAGTTCAGCGCAAAATGAAACGTAATCGACGAATCACTTTAGACTTTAGAAGCGAAGTTGCCGTCTATGGTCAGCTACCTAGAACGTAACGTGGCTAGTCAAGTCGTCTCTACGACTAACCTACTTTCTTTACAATTGAGCAAGTTGTGTCGCTCGACAAGCCGGAGAAGTTTACAACGTAACGCTTCCTCCACACGCCCGCTGAAGCCCCGGTTAAGCTAAGAAGCTTGGCCATTTCCCGTCGATGCAGCTCGTTTGCCCCCAGAAGCCATTTTCAGTCAACGTTGGCCTCATTTACGCACTGACTTGGCTTGGCTTCGAGCTTCAGCACTTTTCGCTGCTACGCGACAATTGATACAAACAGGGGAGCAGCCGCTCTACTTCAAATTTGCTCTGCAAATGCCTCGTCCATCTAGCCCCGCAGCTCCATGCTAACCTTTTCCGTTCCGAAGATATACAACGCTTGTCAATTGTTTTCCTTTTTTCCGTTTGTTGTTAGCTTCTTGCACTTCCTGACACGCCTAGTCCCTTAAACCCGTTTATTTTGGGGAGAAGGCTTCTGGAAGTGCGGGCTTGTAGGCATCACTGGTTCCCTTTTCCCCTTATTCCTTTCCCTCCTTGCTCGGTGTCTTTCTTTTTTCTCTCATCTCCTTATTCCTGGAAACGACTTTCGTGCTCGGCAAGGCCGAAGCCTGCCAGCGTGCTGCAAAGCCTCCACGAGCACTGCACTCTCCGTTCGTGTGTGTGTGCGTGTGTATGAGCGTGTATGTGTGTGTCTGTGTATGTACGTGTGCGCGTGAGGGTTCTGGGAGAGAAGTGACTGGAAAGTGAGGAGACATAGTGAGAGAGGAGGGGAGAGACAGAGAACGCTTACGTCGGTCTTCTCCCTTTACACGGCAGAGCAGAGCCAGACGGCGCAGCCGCTTGGATAAAGAAGAACGAGCCGGAAAAACTCGGGGGCTGGATAAATAAAGATTGAAGCCGGAAACACGATTGCCGAAATGAAATGAGGTGTTTCGTTTCTTGTGTGCTTTGCTGCTTTTCTCTAGCCTCGAATCCTCGATTGTACTTGATAGTGTTCGTTTCTGTAGACGTATTTTGGATCATTCCGCCTTTTGAAACGATAACCAGGGAATGTTGGCGCAGGCGGGCATAGGAGCAAGAAAAGAAGAAAGAAAAGGGCAGAATGAAGAAGGAAATCTTGGGAGTGCAAGGAACGCTCCTATAGGCGAACGGGTAGAGAGCTTAGGGAGAAAACCGAATGCAACGCCTCTGCAGCTTCGTCGAGCGATTTGATTCGGGTTTCTCCGGAACTGCTCGGCCGTCTTAAAAAATGAAAACGCTTAGCCCCTTGACGACTAAAAACGCTCAAACGCTATATCTCGTTGCACGAGTACTGTTTCTGACGGCCCTGTCGCCTCGGACAAGAATTGTTATGACATGAGCGCCAACAGGAGGGTCTTTCGCGCGGCGACCTTCGATGGCTCTTTGTGAATAAAATTGCTCTCCTTCGGCACGAAAAGAAAAAGAAGAAAAAAAAAAGTAACGCAGCACGAAAAACGACTTTAGGATTTGTGCTGTTTTCGCTTCTTATTATTTAATTTTCATTGTTAGTCGGGGCTCAAATTTCTGGTCATGGGAGTAAAATATGAAGTCCATTCGAACCTGCGCACGCAAGTTCTTTTGTGGAGACGCACTTCATTATTAGCAGCCTCTTTTTTATTTATGTCTTCCGCCACCTAAAGCCTGTGTTTATAAATGAACACTTATTCGTATATTTTAGCTCGTTATGCAAATAAACAACGTTTGCAAAAAAGAAATACAGAGCAATTAAATCAGCGTTAGGGCTAGATAAACAATGTAAGCAGTTCAGATTAATCACAAAATGGAAATGCGGACTTTTATCGCAGTCAAAAGCATTCTGTGTTTGAGAACCGCAAGGATCAGCCTCGACCTGATGCTCGCTGCATATTCATCGAATTTCCTTGTTCCCTCCATCATTATCCTAATTCTTTCAGGAAGCCCCTAGAAGCTTCCACGTATTAACCACGCATTTGACCCGCGTCGCCTCGCAAAACGTAGCATCGGTAAACAAAAGGACAAAGCGAGAGTATGCATGGCGTACTAACGGTAACGGGCATCTCAATTTTGGCGCCAGATTTCGTCTCTCAAGTGGTAGCACGTGCGCGACCGGCGCGCGAGAAGCACTGTCGTTGAGCGTAGCATGCGTTGTTTTCCCGTTTAGTTTTCTCGCGTGCTTCTCGACCCTTCCCCGCATTAGTCTACTCGGTGCGAAAACGTGGGGTGTTGAGCGGGAGCGGAAGTCGGCGTTCAGTAATGAATTTCCCTTTATGTCTCTCTCGCTAAGTCAGGGGTCGCAGCGCAAGAGGAGGGAACAAGCAACGTGGGGCCAAGGTACTTAGGCCGGAGTAGTTGTAGCGTATAGTAGCAGCAGCGACAGAAACGGGAGCGCAACATCCCCGACTATGTTCTTATGCGTACGCACACTCTTGCCGGCGTGGCACAAAGAACGCGAGTTGAGGCGCATAAGCGACCCGACGCTAGACATAATGTGCGTTGCCGGTTTCATGCGCTCTCTCCCGTGCGCGTTGCAGGGAGGGAGAAGCCGGAATGCAAAACTATGCTAATTTCAATGCTGGAGCTCGCCACGAAAGCGTGCTAGACAAAGCAGATAAGGGCGCGTGTAGCAGCACTCAAAGCAGCGCAGCTTCGGCTGAACAAAAAGATGGAAACTAAGGGGGGAAAAAAATTGCGCACATAAGAAAAGCGCGCGCTTGGCGTGGCACTTAGGAGAAACCGTGGAGAAATGCAATATCTGGGTACACGGAGATCCCCCCCCCCCCCCCGCATATTTTTTTTTTTTTAGTCCAGAAGCTATAGGAGCTTCGTAACATATGGGTATGGGCGCGCTGAATATGTTTCCGAAGACGGTGGGCGGTATGAGACGCCGAGGGCCACGCCAGAAGTTAAACAAGGGACGCCATGCAGGGAGATTGCGAGAAGATAGATTTTTGGCATAACGACGTCACACGCAACCTTCTTTTGTGACTTTTTTTTTCCCCATAGTTGTTTCGTTCGCTCCTCCTTTCAACGAGTTTCTGATGAGCATGTCATGCACGCAAAGAACGCAGCTTCAGAACAAGTCTGTTTTGAAGCAGCTTCTTTCTGCGTGCTATTCAGAGGTGCTTGCCCTGATTCGCCTTTCCTATTCGACACCTATACTTCCTTGAACGAGGAGAGATGAACAATTTTATCGATGCAATTTTAAAAAGGTTTTACGCATATTTATTTGAGCGCAATTCGTTTTCTTCCCTGCATTTTTCTCGTATTTCATCTGGCCATCAATCGATATCTTTTCCAACGTCATCCACGGCCAAATTGTGGGGCAAGTTGTTGACTAGTACTCGATTCAACATTCGTCAATTTCAATCCCCTTACAAAAATGTCTATGATCACTTTATGCAATGTCTTTAGACAATAGGATCATAAAAGGTATCGACGATCAAAAGAATGTCTTTAGAACACATATGATCTATGTATGACCACCCTTCCGACAATTGGCCACTGTGATTCAAAAGAATGTATTTTCATAGAATGTATTTATACCTCCTATGATTGGCTTACTGACAAAGTATATGGACGCCGTAACGACTGTTACGACGTATTACGACTGTTACGACTCCGACACGATCTGACATCATCAGCTCAGGATATCATTCACAGCTTGCTTGCTGTTTCCCAAATATTGGGCCCCGTTCAATTCTGTCGGCGTTGGATGGCTCTGAATTCTCGTATCGCAGTATCACAAAGCTCCGTTTATTTCTTCCCAAAGAAACACTGTATCAACCTCAATGGTAATACAGTGTGATTTTTGTGCTTGTCATTACACCGTCATTTCAACTAAATAAACAGCTAGACTAGTTTTATTTCCTGATTTCTTCTTCCCTACGTATTAAATACTACATTTTATCAGGAATAATAGGCCCTTTAGATTTCAGTAATTCCTGAAAAAAAAAAATCTCGAGTTAATTTGTACAACGTTCTTGCTTTTATCTTTATTGCGAGCCCGCAGTTACGTCGTCCCAGCAGCAGAAGTTTGTCACCCAATATACTTATGTCCTTTAAATTTTCCAGCACCGGGGGGATTGATTTCAGAAAACTATTTGAAAGTAATCGCTTGCGGCGGAAAACCCCTCCATTGCTTGTTAAGTGCGGCAGCTTGCGTCGAAAAAGAAAAACGCACACGCACAAGAAAACAAATATTACATCTCTTAAATTCATTCTTGCACTTGCTTTTAACGCCTCCATCAGGTATCCGACACACGTTTATGGGCAGCCATTTATTCAACACCTTTTCCTAATGCGATAAAGGCTGCGTTTAACCCTTACTCTTTCTTGCTTCATATTTTCTTATCGATGTACTTATTAAATATTTCCTTTTCTTCGGTGTTCAGGGACCCTAAATTCCCAGGTCTCGGTGCTTGTCCAACTCTGCGCACGATGATAGGAAATTAAAAAGAAGAGAGAAAGGGCTGCCACTCTTGCCGCGCGAACGTTTCTATTCTTTTAAACAGCTTACTTTTTTTTTAAAGAAAGACGTTCGTTTTGAAAGTTGCTTAGAAAGCTCATCGGTCTTCAATATATACAGAAGGAACACTGTGTCTCAACAAGGAAATAATAGAAATAGCATGACGTCGGAATCACGGACCGTTGTCTTTGTGTGGCCTAGAAAAACAAGCAATGTTGGTTTATGTTTCTTCAGGGCTCACTCCTGCGTGCCGTCCTTAATTGCTCGAGACAGCTGTCCGATCAACGTTTTCGTGAGCATCGTATCATACACGGCTGCCAACCGCAGCGCGCCTCGCTGCGATTTTACACGTCCTACATATCGCACCTGTGACGGCAGCCCGTGCAAGCCGGTTACTGGCTTTGAGCAGCGCTTCCATTTTACAGGTCAAGGTTGAACGGCGCGCGATAGAAGGCACTCAGCGCTATAAAAATCGGCACCTTTTATTTTCTGTTACTGTTCCGACTCGTCTTAGATGAATCTGAAATGCAGAACGGGCCTTCTTCTCTTCTCAATTCTGCCTGCTCGGCTGGACTCATCTCAAGAGGCTAAGAGACAATGGAGCGTCACGCCTTTTGTGAGTCAGCTTCGGCCGCGTCCTCGATGCCTTATGTTTTTCATTTTAATGACGGTGACAGGGAGACAGAAAGCAGCAGGACAGTGGTTGTCATGAGCAGCGACGACTGTGAGAAATCGAGCGATGTGAGAAAAGCAGGCGCTAAACATGCAAAGCGAGCGGAAGGATAGGCAGCGTTTCCGGAAGTATGCGGGAGACTGTCGCAACCGGGCTTGTCGTTTCCGCTCCTCGGCGTTGTCCGCACCGGAAGTTGTACATCTTTTCCCTCTTGCCACCTCCGCCTCGTGCTCCTCGTCATCGCTGTAACCACCCTGTCTTGTCGCGAACCCACAAATAACAGAAATTAAGCAGCGCTCAAATATCACGCAGGTGACCTCCGCGGTTCCTTCCATGTGCAAAGCTCCTTTTAAGGCGAAAGCAATGCCTCATAGTTGTCGACAGAAGGCTGTCAGCAGAGGTGTCACGCTTTGCAGAGCGAGAGTTAAAAATAAATTAATAAACCGTGTTTCCACCGGGAATCGAACCCCCATCCCTTGGATCCCCAGCCCAGAGCTTTACCAACTGCGCCACGCCCCGGATTTTTAAAATCTTTATTGCCTTTAAGGCTGTAGAGCATAATATAACAAAACACTGCAATACAATATAGCAAAATAAAGTGCACTGCAATATAATACATACATGTATAATGCATTGAAATAAATGCATGCTTTGTTAATTCACACACCAGTAGCACTCCTAACTTGCAGTGTGTAATTTAACTTTTTTTCATTTGCTTGAGTTTTTCAAACAGGACCGCAGTTTCTTTGCTGCAGTCTCTGTCGATCAGGACTTCATGATTGTTTTTGACGCTCACCACAAAATATTCGCATACAGATCGGGTCCCAGGATCGCAGTGCCGGAAAGCCATTAGACTGCACCACACTGCATGCAAACCTAACAGAGAATTGTGTCGTGTGGTATTTCTGCGTCCATCATAGGTAAATACCTAATCCCGTGTGGTGTGAGCGGCAGATCTTTCTTCAGTGTGCGTTGCAGCACATACCACAAGAGCACGGCTTTATTGCAGTGAATAAAGACGTGTTCTACGTTCTCCTCTTTTTTTTTTTTTTTTTTTTTTTTTTTGCAGAAAAACTGCGTGCGCCATGCTACATACATTTCCTTTTCGTTCAGCCAGGTTTTTACTGGCAGGGTACCTGTGTGGAGGTGAAAGAAAAGGGTTTTCGTTGCAGGCGTGACCCACATCTTTTTCGCTCGCTTAAACACGTTTCTCTCGGATGCGGTCGTGAAAGATGAGCGATACAAGGGGACGGGGAAAACTGTCGTGAAACGCTCATCGTAATTCCCCTTGTCTACAGTGAGGATGATGGCGGGATTCCGCGAGTGACACTGCGCCTTTCGTTTCCTAGGAGTAAACGAATTATAGAACGCCGATGAACTTTGATGCGTTCAATGAAATGCTGGTTGTGTTCGACAAGGGCCGCGTGATGTACCGTCACGGCAGGTCATGACGTCACCAGGCGATTCGTGCATATACGAAGCTGGCCCGCTGGGTGTCCGATCCAGGCGTCCGTGCGGCGCCTTTCATTTGCCGCTTGCTCGAACGCCGCACCACACAGCAAAGTTGTTGTGGCTGTAGGAAGAAGGAAAAGGAGAAATGCACGGGCCTGCTATTACTGGCTCTGGAGCTTAGCCACCTCCGCTGCCTCGTGCGGACAGAAGAGAAAATAAAGAAGAAAGGAGAAAGAAGAGGGAGAGAAAGACGCGTGCCGCAACAACAGCCGTCGTCCACCATCGAAGCAGTGGCGGGTGCAATGACGGCCTACAACAGATAAAATTCGGTGGCTGGCTAGCCCCCGCTGCAAGCAGCGTTGACCTATCGTCCCAGCCCTGTAGGGCCAGGAACTATCACCCTTCACCACTTCCCTCCTGGCCACACAGCAAACAGAAGCAGATCTAGATGTCTAAGAGGCGTTAGTACAGCAGGCATCAGCGGCGTTTCAAATTGATTTACAGGATAGAAAAGGCGCAGTATCTGTCACAATTCTCCGCAGACACATGTACCACGCCGTAAAGGAAGGGAGAAAGGTGGAAGTGAAAGAAGAAGAGAGGGAGATAGAGGTGCCTTAGTGGAAGGCTACTATCTACCGCCCTATATAATGGTTGTCGCCTCATTGCACTTTTGGGGTCCAAAGTGTCCTCTAGAATTTTTAAAATCATTTTGAGCCATTCTACCTCTTTCTCCCACGCCATGTGTTTTCTGGTACCGCAACCTTGCCACAACTCAAGGCTAATTGTCTCCCCTCTGCGCCCCCCCCCCCTCCTTTCCTGCTGTGAAAAGGATCTGCAGGTGTTTCAGCAATAATAAAACGCGTCAATAACATGGAAAAGAGTTTCTTTGAGGTGGTCATTGATTAATTTAGTTCTTGCGAACAAAATTTGCTTATCTTGTATAGTTTATAACCTGCTCAATATAATCGTTCTTTACAATCTCATCGAAATGATTTCGATGTCATTGCTATTTTCTGTCGAAGTCCGCTCTTGCGTGTGGCCCGCTGCTGTAGAAATATTACGAACGCTTCGAGCGAAGAAAAACAAGCAGCTCTAAATATTCCTGCAGTTATTTTGTTGTTTTTTTCTACCCTAGTAGTCATGCTTCCTTTCCCCTCCCTTTCGAAGAACTAAAGCGTGTTAAGTTTCTCCTACGATCGGTAAGCGATTACCGTCAGATTCAGTAGCGAGGTGTTTCTCTATCATTGCTACGGTTCTTGCCAACGATTTTGCAGTCGACTTCAGTCGCTATGCCTCAAAATCTTTTTTTCGCATTATTCTTTCTTTTTCACGTCCTGCCTGTGTCACCCCATTGCTGCCTCCTCTCTTTCATCGGACAAAGTTGGCGTGTAGCAAGGTTGTGTGCTTAATGTGTTTAAGGAACTTAAGGAATATAAGGAACACAATAGAGAACAGATCATACACTCTTAATCTGGTTCCACATACGTTCCGCCTAAAAGTGGAACGAGATTAAGAGCGTATGTTATGGCATATTAGTAGCTACTTTCATAACGCTACGGTAGTTATACTATTGTCTAGAGCCAACCAGGGTGATCGCGTGCGTTTGCAAGCACTCGGCAGCGTATCACATCTTTTGTTTGCACTAATCAACTACTTTTCGACTGATTTGCTGCCTGGAAACTGCATTCATGGGAAGACGGCTGACATCGTTGAAATGCAGGCGAAATCAGAGGGGCGAGAGAAACGGCACCGCTTTCAAATAATCGTCGAGCTGTGTGGAATCCTTTCAACGCCGACTTCAATTCAGAACCGCATGTAGTTCAGAGGCATTCGCGCGCGATGCATTCTGATTTACGCTATGCTATGCCCAACCTCGCCGGTTTCTCATTTCTAATGCGGCTCCCTGCAGTAGTTAACCTTATATAGCTTCACCCTCGCTTCAGCATCTCGATCTCGCTCGACACGCTCGCTCTCTGGCCCCGCTGTTTTGCTTTCGTTCCGCTGCTGGCTAGACGAGAAGGAAGGGGAGGAGAAGGGAGGAGAAGGAAGGAGAGATAAGTGGGGAAGGGCCGCCGGCCATGTGACCCGGGGAGACGCGCCGCCGTCTGGGCACGAAGAGCGCGGCAGTTCGCGAGGGCGCGCGCCTGCGGCCTAGCGAGTCGTCATCCTGCTCCCGCGCCTCCCGCGGAGAGAGTCACTGAGCTTGCCGCCGTTCAAGAGGCTGTGTGCGCGCGCTCGCCAGACGCTCTCTTCTCGCTTTACACGGCGACGCACTGGCGCTCTCGAAACCGTCCCAAGTCTGTCGCTCCCTTGTGCCGCGTTCCTTTCCGCGCGCACGTGGTCGTCGGCTCGGCAAGAGCTCCGCTTCGCTGTCTGACACCTTTCCTCAAGAGGACAGTCGCCTTGACGCGCCCAGCTCATCGCCCTCGCCCAACGTGTTCTGCTCGTCCCTTTCTGGGAGTCCCGGACTGTGCGTTTGGATTATTCGACAAAATTGATTCGAGCGTCTGGGACTAGGAGACCAATTTCCGCTCCTCTCGTACATCCACGCCCACCTTCCGACTACCTTTCTCCGGAAGTCATTCCTGGTCCTTGCAAGGTTTCCTCCTCACCCGTCGTGCGACGGATTGGGAATGGTGAGTACGACAAGAATTCGGCTCAGCTTTGTCGATGTGTTTTTGCTTTTGCGAAGAGAAACGGGGTCATACGTTTTTCCGCTTTCGGGACACTATGTCCCATTGTAACTGGCTATTTATGTGCCGCTGCCTTAGAGCGCGGCACATCGGTACGACGACGCTTGTAGTGCAAAATGTGTGAAAGTAAACTCTCAAGACTCAGGCCAGGTTTTTATATGTGAGGCTTCTCAGTCAAGAAGCAAGGCGTTTCAATTCTTGTTTTTGAATGCAGAAGGCAGTAGCATACATACGCTGCTATGTCAGAGGCTGGCGCGTGAGATTTCGGTTGAAATTTACCCAGCCAATTCGAAATTAAAATAAATTGCTTATATTTTGCAGTCATCCGCGACATAATTCGCCCATGTAATCGGAAACATTTCCGCGCCACCAAGACTTTTGTTTCGTGAGCAAAACACGAGTCGGTCGCGATGTATTGATTTCTGAGCGCATTTCTCTGCTTAGTTTAGGTTACTGTGTTACTAAGGGCTCTCGTCAACACACGGTTTCCTTAAACTTCCGCTTTGTTAAACCAACATGAAGCGTTTAGGCCGTGGTTTCCGCTGGAACTAGTTTGAGGTAAATAAATACTTGAGGCAGAAACGCATACCCGCCTAACCGCTGCTTGTTTCTGAGTTGTTACTCCCAGCTTTTGGCAAGATGTCAAAACACTTCGTGCGTGCTTGTGCATATGCGTGTATTTATTTGTGCGGAAAATCCGGTCGATAAGAGAGTGTTCAGCGTTAAAACAGTTAACTTTACGACCTTGTGCGAACAACATACGGGGCCATCTAACCCCCCCCCCCCCCTCCTTTCCCCAATTTCGAAAATTAGGCGACTCCTCATATATACAGACAAAAATCAACGGTTGACATGCATAAGGCATTTCGCTATATCTAACACAGTGATCTTACACACCTAGATTATTAGGAAGTTCCTCCCTTGTAGACAAAAATAGATTGGTTGTTGTAACTTTTCTAGCCATTGCTGACGTGAGCATCGATGAAATTTCGAGGTAGTCAGTACCGACAGCTTTGTCGTTACTGTTTAGAAACCAACCACTTGATCCCAGGTTTCTGCGCAGTCCACTTCAACTGTCTATTTTTGTCAAACGCACCACTGCGAATATAATGCTAGTAAAATAGCACATATAAAGAGATCTACCAACCGTTAAACACCCAATCTAGGCCTTTTCATCACTGCACTTTAAAACTGCTTTGTCTCTTGTTTGTTTATTACTGCTTCCTTAATTAAACTGAATGGTGAGTGAGTCGCTTTAGGAAGGTGCGATTGATATTATTTCAAGCAAGTGTTGCTGCATGACATTTTCATTAGGCGAACGCGACGCTCACTCGGTCTTCCTCCCTCAGCTCGCCAAAATTTATCACATATTCTGATGTTTAATGTCATCTATTTTAAAATTGTGATCAAGGCACTAAACAATAAAACTGCATTGGTTTGGGCGGACGCTCGAGCACGTACCGTCACTTGGTTTCTTCTTTCTCTTTTTAATTTTAATTCAATGCTCCGTGCTGCAAAAGTTGCGAGTACAGTAAACGGCTTTCAACACAGAGAGCAAAGCGTAGAGGGGTATACGCTTACAGCAGGGATGATGTTTTTATTTTGTTTTTACACTATGCTTCTTTCCGTTGGTTACATCTTTTGTACCTCACATTTTTCTTGAGCTTTTCATTCAAGAGAATTTCTTTTGCATTTCCTTTCTGGAGGAAGCAGCAGTTTGTAGATCTCCGGTGAAAACAGCTAAACCGTTTTTTTTATTTTTAAAATTATCTTTTTTTTTTTTTTACTTTTGCATGCCAAAAATATATTGGTACCGATCAAAGCAGACTGCACGCTTTCGTTGGCATTAGCCAGAACTAAGCTGCCTCACTTCTCATTGGCTACCCCTTTTCATCCACTTCATCCCTTTCCTCGGGACGCGGTAAGCGTTTGTCCTTTCGTCTCATTTAAGCCTCGTGACATCGCGCTGTTTCACTTGATACTTGATGGGGTTAGTGTGCAAATCCAGTGAGGCTGCTACCGCGCTTATCCTTTCCCCGTAACATCCTTTCCATTTCTCCTTCATGTGTCCCCGGTAAAGCATATCAAATACGCGTGGCTTCGTCGCCAGCTGATGATTTCTTTGCTGCTGGCACCTGAAAGATATACATATATACCAGTACAAGGCAAAGAAAAAAAAGAAATGCCGTAGTTACTGTCAACATTTCACAAAACAGAAAGCAAAATGATTGCATTGAAACCGGGACGGACCCCGAAGATGGAATTTTCTCGCTAACACGGGAGCTGCGCAGCTTTCAGCGCAACGCTTCCCACGGTACACACCCTATTCAAATGCGGCATGGTATTCCTATATAGTTATTTCATTTCACTATTAATTTTTAAGGCGAAAGTTTTTATTGCCTCATCGTTGTCGTCAGCAAAAGTGTCACGCTTTTGCGGCGACTCTGGTTGGTCGAGAAGGGATGACGTCATGGAGGTCTCGACCATTCTTAGAGCACCATCACAGTATGTGCGAATGCGTGCCTTATATGGCCATATAGCAATCAATTACGAATTAGTAACTAATCATTTAATTCCTACTCACTGATTGCTAATTAATAAGTAAATAATTACATAATTGCCCATTTCTGTCTATTTAATGAATAATTATTTCTTAGTGATGGTTGTGGGAGTAAGTAATTAATTATATACTAATTAATGTCGCGCACCCGGTAAAATCAACCACACAACAGTAAACAGAACAACTGCGAAGATTCAAGGAGCGCGATCTCGTCGCTGCCAAGCAGAATTCACTGAATAAATGCACTCGCAGAATGTGAAAGAGTAGTCGCTCGCTTTATTTGTAGCAGCATTCATCGCTACATGCGCAACAGTCGCGTAGCGGAATGCAGCACTCAGGCTTTCGCCTTTCATCACTTTAGTCGCCAGTGTCCTTGACGGTACCCTTCTTTTCCTTCATAGGTCCTCAGTCTCTTTTTCTTTCTTTTTTTTTTTTTTTTTTGCCAGCCTCTTCTTACGTGCAGGCGCGCGACGCTTAGATCAGTTGCAAGGCCACATTTATAACGTCGTCGAACGCGAACGAGCGGAAGAGAGAAATGCCCCGAACGCAAATTCGCTTCTACGCGACACGTTTCTAAGTCATTATTTTCACTTTACTCCAGAGGGCTTTATCAGGGTCTAGTTTCACTTGCTGGTAAGTCTTAAGTGCCTTCAAAATACATTCGCGTAAATCACTCCTTCCCGCGCCTGAGTACCTATGTACCCGTGTAGAGGCGCCCCGACAAATACACTTCCGGTGAGTGCTATAGCGGCGCAGGTTTTATCGCCTTGGCCGAAGTTAGGCTTGACGGAAAAGCAAACGCGCTATACGGAGTGCAAAGCTTGCCTGGCCGCGTCTCTAGAGCATTGAACTCGCGCTGTAGGCTCTTCTTCCTGCGGCAGGCTACACTTCCAGCCCGGCGAGTTTTAGTGGTAAGCCGCGCGCGCACACGCGTTCTTGCGTGAAAGCCGGAAAAAAAGAGGAGAAATGCATCGCCGGCCACTATTCAATCGGATTAGGCCCAACCACCGAGCTGCAGATTTGCTGCCGGGCTCGGTTAGCGCAGCGTATGACCTTGCTTGCCTCGTTGGTGCCGCCTCGCGAAGTCCGATGAATTTCCGGGTCCGTGGTGAACGAGTCGAATCGTTCGTGGCTCGAAGCTTTTCATCGCTCAACGTGCTCAGTTTCAGCACGACGCGCCTAAGGCTGTGGTTGCTCCCGAGTCTTTATAGTGAATGTGTTGTTCCACGGGGTGAAGTCGATAGCGAAGTATACGCGTGGACACTGGTGATATTTTACGTGGTTATCAGTAGCTGTGGAGAGACTCGTTTGCTTCTTGTGTTGTTTCAGGTGGACGCCCTGGCTACGCAAATTAATTCGTTCTCTGCAGAGGTGAAGAGCACGAATATAGTCACGATCATGCTGGCTAGTCCTTGCGACATGAAATTCATATTGTTGTGGAATACCGCAAGCGCTATCGCAAACGCCGCATGAGCAATACGGCTACGCGTGGTAGACAGTCTACGCTATCTGTGCCGGCTGACGCTAATGACCTGCGACCACTACTTCTGGACGTGGTAGGTCAACTAGCGATATCATAAGTTAAGGTTAAAGCGGGTTTCCATAAATTGTGAAAATGCGTGGGGGGTGAGCGAATTGTTTATCTTTTGCAGGATTTTCTCGCAAACCACTTGAGGTTGCCGGAGAGCGTGACCTAGGAACCCGCAGTTTTCCCCTTGCTTCATTGCGATATGATTACGGATTTTCTGTTTCTGCTCTCTGAGTCGACCAATCGCGATGTTTGGTCAACGGATGCATCAGTGCGACCGTGCCCTTCTCAAAAAAAAAAAAAAAAAGTGTTATGTCGTAAACTATATCGAAGTAAGATCTATTCACCTTTGCGTTAACCCTTGACCTTTGTTTATCGTGATTTGTCCTTGATATCTTCACTTTCTGCGTGTCCGCACAAAACGCATAAAACTGAAACTCCGGGGGGCCAAGTATGAGCAGTTTCTCATTTAAGAAGAGCTAGCGGAATCGATGACCTGTTTCAGTTGCTTCTCTGTCTCGCGACGTGAGTGGCCGCTCTCGATTCCTTCGATAGCCGAGACGTGAGCAAGTTCAGATAATGGCGAGCTTTTTCGAAAGAACCGACCGCCTAGCCCCGTGGGTCCGAAAATAGAGAGAGAGAGAGACAAAAATGGGCGAAGAAAATAAACAGGAAACGTTGGGGTGCGCGCGCGGCACCTTCATACATAACGAAAGACGATTTCCTTAATTAAATTTGATTCGATGCTCGGACGGCGCCGACGTTGCGGAGAGCACGCACTCACGCTCTTCTCCGAGGGGGAGGAATATGTGGGTGAGGGCAGCTTTAGGGGAAGGGGGACGAGACACTGGGCCGCGCGGTGGTGGCGCGCGCTTCGGTGATGGACTGCCGCGCGACCTGAGCGACGAGACGTGGCCGACGTGGTCTCACGTAAGCGATTACCGCTCCTATGAAAAACACCCGTGTGCTGCTGAGAAAAGAACAAAGACGAGGAGAAAAGGTGAGGGGGAAAGGCACCGTATTTATGGGCGGGATTTGTGGGTGCGTGGTGGCGGCGCCTGTTTCGTGTTGGTCACCGGCATGCCGATGCCCTTTCGTGCCGTAGCGGGTTGTAAACGTCGAATTAAAAAAGAAAAATAAAGGGGCCAAAGAGAGGAAAGGGGGCCGGGGTACACCGCGAGCCGTCGGGACACGTTTGAGAAGCGAAGCTATAATGACGCTCGGTAACACGATAGAGAGAGATAACGTCCTGTCGTTTCGTGTTGAAGGAAATAGAGAAAGAGGGTTTGAGTTTGCATAGCGTGGTCGTTTAGCCATAATTCGCGGGAAGGCTCTCCACACGCCGTTGGGGTTTCGGTGGCTTAGCACAGCGTATCTGGACAGACGCGGCGTTTAACTGAACCCGCAGTTCGGGCAATTGGCTGCCCAACGATTTGAGCTCGAGTTAAAACGAATAAGGGAGAACAGAATTAGATCTGAATAAGAGGAAAAGAACATTTATATAGCTATATTTGGATAGTGTAAATTCGTATGCGTATTGAAGTGTGCAGCGAATGAAAGAATAAAATAACAATTCAACAGCTCCTCAGGTACAGGCGCAGTCAAAAGTTCCCAGTCCACAGGTTCTGCTTCTGGTCGGCATATTGTGTGGCTTGAGATCCCACTAAAGGTATCAATAATCGCAGAGGTTAGAATAATGCTTTTTTACACTCTACATATATTTTGACATTTGGGTCGTCGTGGCTGCCTGACTAATAGTGCTCAGAAGCAGACCCTGTGGCCTGATAACTTTTGATTACCTCCGTACGTCCCAAAATGGCAATAGGATATGGGGTTAGTTTGGATCACAAAGTATACATTATGCATCGAAATTCATTTTAGGTAACACATACCTGGCGTTACATTCGTCGTAACTTATTAGGAGCAGCGAAAAATATTTCACTTGCCTCACTTTGTCATACATACAGACGTGGATGCGTCGGTACCGTCTGCTGTGCGTCGCCGAACCGAATCAGTGTTACGTAACATACGTGCGTTCTTCCTTTTCATTCGAGACACGAATTCAAGCTGTAAAACAGGCAAACAAACAATGCCGGTTTCTGTAGCAATAACTCTGCATGTTCCACCGAAATGCTTTGTCCTCCTAAATATTAGGGAACATCCGAGCTCGACGACAAAGTTCTACAGGCTATCCTTGAGAATGTATACGAACAGGTATAATACATTGAGCATAGGGGTTGTTGTTTAATCCGGGGCACTAACGAAGGGTTCCAACATTTCCAAATCCGCAAACACTGTCGAGAACTGACTTAGTTCAGGGGGGGGACATAAAAGTAACGTCTCTCAGCCAGTGAGGGAATAAGGGAAGGTAGCGCGGCGCGACTTTTACGAAACGTATAGTATTGTGCGACGTGCCAAACGCTACAAAAAGAATCCCGACGCACACAAACAAAGAGGGCGCTTTGAACCCGCGGCCCGCGGGCGTAGTAGTGCGCGAAAAAAATAACTGTCTGCGCGGGCATTCTCACGACTCTTGCGATATTAACCAGGCACGTATACCGAGGCTGCATAAGGCGGCAGTTACTGCAGTGTGCACGTGCTTAAATGCCTGTTGTGTTGACCATTGTTGCAAAAATAAAGAAGAGAGATGAAAGAATAGTTATAGTGTGGATCCGGGGGTGTGGCAGAGGAAGAGAGAAATGCGAGCTCAAATAAACACGAAAGAAAAACTAGGAAACAATGGTGCCAAGCGCGTTCTGCGCGACGCCTTGCCAACTGGCACGCGTGTTCGTCACTTCGTGTTGTCGTCGTTGCCGTGACGCGCAATCAACGAAAGGGCGACGCCGGCTGCGTTTTCCAGCGAAAACTAATGTCCCTCGCTTATCTCTCCGACACGAGGTCGTGCTCGCCGCGAGGTGGCAAAGGACAGCTAGGCTTTCATGCGTGACTTTTGCTTTGACGAAGCGGCTGAAACGAAACGGTGAGGTAGAAAGAAATGTATGGCTCCATTAGGAATAGGAAGGAGGGAAGAAAGAGAAAAGATGAGACTCGCCGCCTCTCTGCAGACGCGTGCAAAACAATGGCCGCCATCTTGCCTTGAGAGCCATGGCGCCAGGAGCGAAAGATCTGCCGGTAGTCTTTCACTGAGCGGTCCTAGGGACGGCTAAAACATCGTCGCTCAACACTACACTTCTCCGTGATTGCTCATGGAGTTTGGATGGCGGTTTCCGTTCTGAAGGTCGCAATATCAGCCCCACCGAAGTGGCCGTTTCTTTTTTGAAGGTGGCGAAATCCGAAACTGTTCTTGTGATGCGCGGTCAGTTGATGTTTCCAAGGTCGTCTAGCCTAATCCCGGGCCATGCTCTACGGCGTCTTTCGTAATGAAGCACAGATGTCGCCTCGCTACGTATAAGCCTCAATATAGGCGATCTTTCTTTTCGCGCTGATTGTGACTTTTCTGCGTTTTAGCTAAACGCTTTGCATTGCCTGACTTCAGACTCTCTTCTAAGGGTCGTCAGCGCGCTTCGTGTGTCATGTCAGGGCATCGTGGTAGAGGCACATTTAAAGTTATCCGCCAGACTATTCCCTCAATGTGGACTGCAAGATCTCATCACTGAGTTATGCTTGGCTAACAACAATTTTAGCAAGCCGCCAATTTTCCCGCATAAATGCGTGCGGCCTGTCGTGGACACAAGATTGCGCTCGTATAGAAAGTGCCCTCTACGACCCGATATTGCGCCAGACCTGTTTTTCAGATTGTGCAGATTTCGCTCTAGATCAGTACTGACAGTTTCTTTTCGAGTTGTGCAAAGTGCAGTTTTGACCTCGCCCTCCCGTACAGTGCCAAAACGCTTTGACCTTGCCCTCACGTGCAGTGCTAAAGCGATGAAACTCCTGCTGTTAGCTCAGCTGTAGACTGCCGGGGGCGTCTTAAGAGAACAGTACGCAATAAAGAACAATACGCTAGGGGGCCGTACCCTGTATCGCGTGCGCTTTCACTCGCCCCCGTGCGTGAAGGCTGCCTGCCTGCTCGGTGTCCAGATTAATCCGGCTTCCTGCTGTCGTCCCCGCTTCGCCCGCGGTCGCTGCCGGAAATTGCGTGCGCCCAAGGATTCTGCGGGAGAGGGCGCCGCTCATGGTATAACTCCTTCGTGCCGACCACCGCTGCTGGCTTCGAATTTAGTAACCCAAGCTACACCGGCGTCGTCGCCGTCCCGCGAGCGTCGTCGTCTCGTCTTCGTTGTCCGCAGCGGACAACGAACTGACCCCGTGCAATCGAGTCGAATCGTCGTTGCCGCAGCGGTGCCATGCCACGTTCGAATCGCCCTTGTGTATGGCGTGCTTGTCCTTCATTAGTGTAATGCGGATTCGTTTCCCGATCATTCCGTCTCTGTCCTTAACTGGGCCGTGGGTCGCGTCTCTTCCTTCGCTTTGTTTTGTTTTCCTCTGTACCGTGTTTCGCCCTCATCGTCTTTTCTCCTGCTGCTGCCTCGCGGGGAGGACGCTCTGCTGGGCGCATTTAGCGCAATTACGGGAGCAGTGACTGCCGGTGAGATTGGTTGATCGCATGGGATTGCAAATGCCTGTTGGCGTCGCCCAGAGTGCGCACGCGACGCTGCCTATGGAAGCCGCAGTCGCTCACCCGAATGACGGAGATCGGACTCATTGCCTGCTGGTAGCGTCTTCGTGAGCTCGGTGGGAGTGGCTGCCGCGAACAGTCCAAGAGACCTGATCGGTCAGCTCCGCGAGTATGAGCGTGTCTCTGAGTGTCCGTGCTGCGCGCGCGCATAGCGAGAAAGACCAAAGAAATACGCAGGGAGAGATAGAGAGAGAGAGAGAGAGAAGCCACGAAAATTAAAAAAAAAAGCTTTATTTGAAAGAAAACGGTGTGTCATTCTACGCAACGCATTTGCGAATAATGGCTGAAAGTACCACGTAATAAGCATGCCGTGCTGGAACAAAAAGAAATTGTCAACCTGACTTTTTCTGGCACTTTGTATTGAGCCTTCGTTAGAGTACTGCCCTAAATAAAAGCATGGAAAGCTAACCGAATTTTTAGCGTTCTATTACTTTACGTTTTTCTGGTACATTGTAAAGGGTAGCATATACACACAGTGAACAGGCTTGCGCAACAGCGATAGCAAGATTACATTGTTACAAGACAAAAACCATCATTTTCTGTTATTTTTCCTCCTCTGGGCAGTTTCATTTTATTCTCTTCGCGTATAAATATGCGTCTCTTTCTATTACCTTAGGGTGCGGTAATAAATGAGTGACATGTATGCCTTCCACGTGAAGAGCACCTCACACTTCACACTTGCGTACACTTTCTCAGCGTTCAGTGTTTGCTATTCAAAAGATGTGTCGCAGTTGACCAAGAGTTGATTAGTGTTAAGCAGCTCCTGGACATTTCCCGAATACTCCATTCAAACGAACGGCTTTTCATCTGCCGTGTTTTCGACTTTTGCTGCTTCTGATTTTCGCCTTCTTTGCGCTGTTCTTTAGTTTCTTTCGTTACCTAACGCTGGGCATTCTCGCGCATGATTCTTTGCCACAGAGAACAGACTATTTATGTCAACGCTATCCTCATTCAATGCGTTGCGTGCTTAAGAAGACCGAATATTTAGGATGTACTACAACCTCGTCGAGAAAATTCAGCACCGAACCTCTATTATTACACTCAAGCGTGCGTCATCAGCATTGTACCGGTATCTACAGATAACAGCGAGGCGCCAGTATTAAAAGCAAGCCATTTTTCGTCGATACTAGGCGCAGCAGGCTTCCATAAATCTTACCAAAATGCTCCCTGGCGCCCGGGCTTTATACTCCTTTCAAAGAATCCCCACTAGCAGCACGAACGTATATATATACCGCATTAGGAGCAGACCGTCAGCGATTGTCATTTACTTTCTATACCCTTCGCCAAATTCAGCTCTAAACCTACGCAGCATGACTGCGCCTTCTCCCCATTTAACACACGGTCACGCCAGAGTGTCGGGGTATATATCAGTGGGACCATCACTACCTCCCCTAACCCCTGAGTATAAGCGAGGAGCGCGGCTATGTTTGCAAGTGTGTCCCCTTTCTTTCCCGCCCTTGTACTATATGGTTGTTGCTTGGTGATACAACTATGGAAGCTGCATGTCCATCCATATACACCTGCCTATAAAAGCACGCCGCGCGGGTTTCGCGTGCAGAATATATCTGCTAGGTTTTTTGGAGCGTATAATGACCTCGTCCCGGGTCATCAACTTCACTCTCTCTTCATTTACGGGCGCCGGCCCCGGTAAGGCTACGGAGGCGCCGCCTGCGACGCGCGCGGGGGCGGCAAAGGTGCAAGTAACAAAGAAACAAATGGGGAGAACCTCGCTTTGCTGCTGGAGATAGCGAACGCGTAGCGATAACGACGCGAACAGCCTCCGCAATCACGCGTTTATCGTTGGAGCAACGCGGGAGCCGGCCCTGAATATAAGGCAACTCACCTCCTCGCAGTCGCCTCCCCATTTCCCTGTTCTCCCTCCCCACACTTCCCGTTTCTCTTGTGTTTTCGGCAGTTCGGATCTTTTATGCGTCCCGATGCGCCCCGCCAGCGCTCGGCGTTTTTGTGGGCTCCAGAGCAGAGAAAAGAGATGGGGAGTGGCGGCTTTTTTACTGCGACTATTTATCGACTTTTCTGTCCGGTTCCTGGCCCTGCCGACACGGGCGGCCCAAGTCATGTCCATTACTCGATCAGCCAGCCGCGTGTGCTTCGTATATACACAGACACCCCCACAAGGCGGCGCGCGCATTGAAGGGTTGCTTGCTTCTCCTTATGCGCCGTCACTTCCCTGTTCTTAGACTTCTTTCTTCTATATTCTTATTTCTTCTCTCTTTCTCTCTAGGGCGCGCTCTACTGTTCTTCTTTCTCCGACCGAGGCGACAAATAGCGGAGCGTGCGGTCGGAGATAAAGGCAACGAGCGTGCGTGCATAATGGAGCCGATATGACAAATGACGCACGCCTCTCTCGCGCGAGTAATACGTTTTCCGCGCCGAGAATCCTCGTTTGTTTTATCTGCTCTTCACTACTGTCCTCCTCTCCCACTTGCCCGTATTTCCCCAACCGACGACGCCGTTCACGCTTCTCCGCGCGTTTTGTTGTGTGGCCACTGCGCGTCTTGCCTATCATCATCCGGTTTTGTTGTGCGTTTCGCCGCATCGCTTCCTGCATTCTCGGGCTCGTTTTGCCCGGGCCAGGCTCGTTTTGATTGTTCCCCAGTTGCGTAAAGTGGGAATGTCATTCCTGGTTTCACGCAACGTTGCGGGCTTTGTTGTGATTGATGACGGCGGAGCGCTTCACATGAGAGGTCGGGTAAGATCCGTCGTGAAACAAGTGCAGCTGGAGGTATGCGCTGTTATTGTGGAGGCTGGAGTTGCATTCGTCCGAATAACTCTTTCATAGAGTGGGTTGAGAGAAACGCTGTCCTATACCTGACCGAAGAACTATAGTATCATTTCACTACTGCTTTCCGGCCTAGTGACCTTTGCAAAATTGGGGGTATGTGCACGCAATTTCAGCTACTTACTGGCAGAAAGTACTTTGAAATCTGCTGCCGGCATTACAGTGCAGTACAGAGGGATAAGTTTAGTCCAACATCTCTTTGAAAAGAATCATTGCGGCGTCACGTACAAAAACAGACACACATGCAGGCAGAATGACTGGTGGGGCAGGTCTTTATTCCACTTTTTATTGCTTGTTATTTCTTTTTGTCGGCCAAGTTCTTGATGTAAAGCTTTGTAAGCAATGCGCGGCACAACACGCTCGCTACTGGCCTCTGCTGCGCCGGAGGAGTTTCCAATCTTTCGAAGCTGAGGTACTCTTGTCCTTATATTTCTGAAAGTCCGAGCTTTCTTGAGGCCAGACGACTTGGCTGAAATTACTGAAGCCCCTCGGCTTGTACAATTTTGACGAGTCTGTACCTGGCGTTATCGCATGTATGAAGTGGAAAATTTTTTTATCTTAACCTAATACGCAACCGCATCTCAGACCTATTTCTACCAATCCGAGCATTACTGGTTCACCGCGTATTACCGCATAGCTTAAGCGAATGAAACTTCTAGGACAGAAATTGCCTTCAATTATACCCATGCGGCAACTTGGGGTTAAGGAGTGCCCGTGACGTTGTACTGTGAGCACATGTCTGAATGAAAATTCGCTGCGGCGAAACTAGGATGGCATTTTCAGAACTGGTGCGAGGAGACAAATTTCTCTTACAGAAGTATATAATGAACCGTTTTAGTTAGCATGCCAAGGATGCTAACTGTCGAAACATTCAAAACATGGGCCTAATGTCACACAGATGCATATGCTTGCCATAGTAGGAAACGACAGTAGACTTTTATGAGCCGCGCCATCTCGGTGACATCGAAACGTGGTAATAATGGAGCGACTGATTTAATTACTTTTTTTCAGTTCAACATGGTGCAACGATGTGAAAAAAAAAAAAGTGGAACTATCTCAAATAGTCTGCAGGCGACTTTAGTCACGTGTGCGCGTTCCACCTTCTGCGGCCTTGTAATTCTGAGAATGTCTGCATCTGCTTGTAACGCACAAGAGCCAAACTGAACTATGTATTAAGCTTATGTCTCTGCAATATTCATTCCTACCAATTTTCCTAGAGGCTTATAAAATGTGGAGTGCTTGAATTTTCACTTGTACCAATATCGGACATCAAATGCAATAAACTTCACGGTGATCGCTAACCTACTTGACACTTGTTTCGTTTGATTTTGGTGGCGTATAAAAATACATGCTCATCACAAGCGGTCCTGACGCTGTCGCAAACTGCTAAGCAAATGACAACACAGCGCTCTGGACAAGAACTGCAAAATAATTTGAAACCATTTCAAGCGTGGAATCTTGGAAAATAGCTTTATCGCGCGTATTCAAGTTGTGCTACATACACATAGGAGGACAACATGCAATCGCACGCGCACGATTGCGACTCATAAATGCACTACCTTGGGTGCATTTCCGATTGATCTATGCTTGCCTTTGAAACGGCTAATAACTGACGCGCTCGCCACACGGCATCACGTAAATTGGCATTGAGAACTTAGGAGACGTGTTGTGTGACAATTGGATGCGAAGGAGCAGGCTATACTTAAAATTTGAGCCTAATCAGCTGCCACCGTTATGCTTATGGTCGCCTATAATTACAGCAAACTAATAAGCAAATGAATAACTGATAAGGATAATATCCCCTTTTCCTAGAGTTTCCAGTTCAATGCAGGGGGGAAAGAAAACGAAACTTGGGTTCCTCAGTGCAATGCTAATGTTTTGGTTTCTGTTCGTCTTGAGTTTACGTTATTTGGAGCGATCTCCTACATTTAGTAAGTAAAAGCCGCCTTAATATAAACTTCAAAAAAAAAAAAAAAACTCAACTCTTTTTCTCTAGATGCTTTGTTTTTATAATCTGCTAGATGCTGCTGGGTGATAGTGTTTTTTCTGCACAGATGTGTAGAAACACGTGTGCGCATATTCCACCCTCAAACCTTTCACATTTTTCTCACTTTAGCTCGCTGCTAGAGAAATGAATGGCCGCGGTAGTGAGTTTCGGGATTTGGGGAACCAAACGAGATTTAAATGACAAATGCACTGCTTCTTTGGTGCTAGCTGAACGGGGAGTTTAGGTGTCGGCTCGCTATTTCCTGCGCTCCTTGCGGGCTCAATGTTTAATAAATGACTCCTCTTATGAATTCGGAAATCCTCCCGTTCAAGGCGAAAATGGAAGTATGCTGCACGAATTTTTGTAACTGTGCGACAAGGTGCGGGTCGAAGTACTCTTATCCGTTTACCGTGGATCCGTGAGCCCTCCTTACTTTGAAGAGGACCTACCTTTTTTTTTCTTTTTTTTTCTCCATTTTGACCCAGCGCAACAAATTCTGAAAATTTCGCATAAACTGAATTCTATATTACAGATATGTGCATACACCCACGCGCGGACCAAGACAGGTCATGATGATCGGCCAGACCAGCTCACGTATAAATACTGTCTCTTTCCGACGGACGCTCATGTATGCATTCATATTCATCTGTCTCCGTTGCAAGTGCAGCTCGTCGCAGATCTGCAGGGCTGCTAGAATATGTATTGCGTTACCGGACATTGAGCCGCAAACTCCGAAAGGTCCGCGTCGTGTCACGGGGAGGAGGGGAAGAGAGGAAGCGTGATGGCAAGCCCAGGAAAGGGAACAAAAAAGCGATCGGGGGCACACGCAAACCTCGTGATCGACGCACCACCAACAAAGGGGGGGGGGGGGGGGGGGGGGGAGAGAGCAGCAGTGGGGTCTGCGTTTGAAAGGCATTCATTTTTTATAGGTAGTGTTTGCATGAGCCCTGTGGGACACTTTTGTTACGTTTGGACATAGATTCTTGGGGTTTGCCCTGCTGTCGTTTGTGTTGTGAGTGAGTGAGTGAGTGAGTGAGTGAGTGAGTGAGTGAGTGAGTGAGTGAGTGAGTGAGTGAGTGAGTGAGACATTTCTTAGCTCTGTAGAGTTAAAGGAAGTATCCAGATTATATTTTTCGGTGTTCATCATCATCATCATCATCATCATCATCATCATCATCATCATCATCATCATCATCATCATCATCATCATCATCAGCCTGACTATACCCACTGCAGGGCGAAGGCCTCTCCCATTTTTCTCCACTTAACCCGGTTCTGTGCTAGCTGCATCCACTTGACCCCTGCGAACTTCTTAACCTCATCACCCCACCTAACTTTCTGCCGCCCCCTGCTACGCTTTCCTTCCCTTGGAATCCAGTTTGTTACCCTAAGCGACCATCGGTTAATCTCTCTTCGCACTACGTGTCCTGCCCATGCCCATTTCTTCTTCGGTGTTGGTTTGGCAGTAAACCCGCCGTCTTAATTCATTTATTTCTTAAGCCAAGAGCGAGAAAGACTTGATCCTTTCATCGTTTTTCCTTGAGCATGAATAGCCCTCTTGAAATTTTCCATTGGTTGCTTGTAATTATACTCACCTCTATTAATTTTCTTGATGGAATCACGCTATCAAATGTTCAAAAACCTGCTATGCGCCCGCTGGACGTTCTGAAATATTCGCACGTCGCTTGGACCGCCTCTGGAGGGATTCTTCTCGTTGGGCAAAACGTCCACTGAATGCGGAGTGGGTGTTCCAGGCACGCCTATACGCACGCACAACGCTGGGGTACGATGGAAACTAACGAGTTACATGGAATGTACTGCGATTCGGAAAGCCAATACAAAAATAGACTGAAACCCAACTCGCAGGGTTATATTGGAGCAATCAAGCTGATGAAGGCGTCGAGGTGTGGAACACATAATGCCCTGCAAAAACTACGATCCATGTTGCCTTTATTTCTGCGCCGACACACAGTGCTTGCCAGAAGCTTCCACTCATTTCGCGTTTATTTTTGAGCAAGTAGTAGTGATATTGTGACCTTATCTTTCTCTCCCATTTTCGTGCCATTTGTTTTGCTTTCCGCTTCTTTCTTCCTTTTTTTTTTTTTTTTGGTTGTTTGTTACACCTTCGGCTGTGGGGTCGTTCTCGGTTTCAATTATTGCAATGGATTTGAGGCGGCATATGGAGTCGCGTGAAATAAAAATGAGATGAAAGGTGAAGCAAAAAAGGGAGAGAACGATATTCAGACAGAAAGAAGCGAACAGCCGGCGGCAACTCGGCGTCGTCAACGTCCAGCACGGGGTCGAAGGGGAACGGGCGGACGTCGTGCCATGCGCTAGGTGACGCGATGGAAAGCGAGGCAAAGGAGGCCACACGAGGCAAGGAAACAGCGGCGTCGGCGGCTGTGCGACGTTTATTGCGCTCTCGGACCGAATGATCAATCAACGATCGCCCCCGCTCGTTTTCCCATGCCACCGGTGGCGAAGACGGATTACCGCGGCCTTCGGCGGCAGGAGACCCAACCTGCCGCCGCAGCTCCGAGCTGCCGCCTAGTGGAGCGGGAAAACAATGCACGTCCCCCGCTGGGCTTTCACGCACGCAAGTACACACACACACACACACACACACACACACACACACACACACACACACACACACACACACACACACACACACACACACACACACACACACACACACACACACACACACACACACACACACACACACACACACACACACACACACACACACACACACACACACACACACACACACACACACACACACACACACACACACACACACACACACACACACACACACACACACACACACACACACACACACACACACACACACACACACACACACACACACACACACACACACACACACACACACACACACACACACACACACACACACACACACACACACACACACACACACACACACACACACACACACACACACACACACACACACACACACACACACACACACACACACACACACACACACACACACACACACACGCGCGCGCGCGCGCGCACGCACGCACGCACGCACGCACGCACGCACGCATACACGTGGGGTTAGACCGTTTTCCTCGGAGTGGTAACCGATTTTCACAGGGCCAGTCTTTAAAGGTTGAAAAAAAAAATGGCTTTTGCAATGCACTTGAGTTCAGACAGAACGAATTGAAGAAAATGAAATAGAACATAGGGTGGAAAACTGACTCACAGGTATGCGCGCGAACTGCGCACGAAAGTCTACAAGGACGTCCAGTTGCTGCACTTGAAGTGCAGTACGCAATGTCGCAGTGTACTCGTGAGTCTCTTGCGCATCGAACGTCGCTCCCGGTGCAGTGCGTTGTCCGTCGCATCTTGTTCCTTCGTAAAAAAAAAAAAAAATAATAATGATAATAATAATAATTGAATGATTGAAAGATGATTTTTCTTATCAAAACAAGGACACGAGAGTGTCTAATTAGTAGCTTGCCAGTTTCATATTACCTTTTGTTTCTGCGCTCTTGTCGGCTCTTTATTCAGGTTCATTTTAGCAGACTCTTTACAACCCCAAAAAATACTTGTATAGAGTAATAATTAATTCACCACTCCCATATGAGCGGCCTTCTGTGGAAACTGTAGTAAAGCCTTATGTTTTTGGGCGCGTGTCTGTCTACTTTATATACTTACATAAACAGCCTAACGGTCGCATATACAAAGAAAAGAATCGGGGAGTGTTTCTGTATTTTGCTAAATATTTTGGCTTTGATCAATGGGATCAAGTGGCGTATTCAATATGTGGTAGGGAGGCAGCAGAGCACTGAGCAGTAAGTAGAAAAAAAAGAAACTACATGCCACCAACGGGAGATCCAAACTCACGGCCTCCATATCTGTCCCGTATGGTGTTCTACCAACTGAATTACGGTGACGGCTGTTTACAGTTCTAATTTCGTGCGTATTTATGCTGCGTGTAACCTAACTTTACGAGTGTTCACCCGCGCCACCCACGTTCATTGCGGCTGGCATATGTGTGTGCACTTGTGTGTGAGAATGGTTAAAGAGAACCCGAAAGTCGTATCGCTAGTGAGAGTAATATGGTTAGCCCTTGGTGAAAGTAATCATACTTTTCTGATAAAAAGAATAAGGAAAGAGGTTCGGCTGGTAGAAACCCTTTGCGTCCCCCCCCCCGCCCCCCCCCCCCCCCTTTGTTGTTTTTTTCTCCGTGTAATCAATGTTCCATCCCATTTTAAAAGGTGGGGTATGCCTCTCATTGGTAATTTTTATAGCTTACGCTGTTTTGTTCGTTCAACTCCACTTTGGAAATGCGGCTCTATCGTACTGCATGACCAAAGAACCACGCATCAATTATTTCTACTTGAACTTTATTTCTATCATGCAGAGTGGCAGGCATACCAGGGGAACGGCAGTTTGGGCGAGTTGGTTATGCATATTGTTTGTATAAATCAGCGCGAAGACACGGGACGGAGCTAAACATTTGCTAAACATTTTCAGCGCCGTGTGTGTCTTTTTCTTTTGCTCCGTCCCGTTTATTCGCTCTGGTTTATACAAACAATATCAGGGGAGTTTTTCCTTGACGTTTAGGCGTGTGGAAAATGTTAACCCGCTTATTCAGGCTGATATTAAGCAAAGTCTCCTCACATACCCGTGGGTTCTCAATCGCATCACCTCATCCCTCGGTAAAAATCTACACAGGAAGTCACCGAAGTTAAGCTGCACTACTATACTGTTATAGCCGGTAAAGTAGGAGAGTAGGCATTCGACTTGCCGACGGCACGGCGGCAAAATGAAAGGCCAGCGGGCACGCGGGAACAATCCAATTGTCTGTCGGCACGAGCGCGGTGCGGGTAGCCTTTAACGAAAGCGCTGAAGAAAAAAAAACAAAACAAAAAACTACGAAGTGACAGGAAACGCAGTTAAGCCGAGTATATATTTAGGGCCGTTTAAGATGGGCCGGCGGCGCCGGTTTGTGCAAGTCGTTCCTCGTGCGTACCGAAAGTGAAAGGACCGCGTGACGCAATGTGGCCCACTGCGGGGTTCCTGTCCTCTTAACAGAAAGACAAAGAATGAGTGAAGAAGAACCAAGCTCGCTCAGACAATGAGGCCGACAAATGCGGGCGCCGTAACACGCTCGAGTAAGCTGTTGTGCCTGGCCAAAGCCGCCTAGAAATTCAGCCGGACGCCAAACTTCTTCGGCGAACGCCTCCTTCACAAACTCTGGATACTTCTCTGCAAAGCACCAGTGCACTGGAGGCGAGCCGTACCAAAAGGACAGAAGCGACGTGTTTTAACATGCGCTGAACGTCCAGACAGCACGGCGCGCCGTGGCCCTGACGGTGAACCCCTTCTCGCCCCGCGGCATATTTGAAGCGAGAGCGCAGCAGGCTCTCCCATTGGCCCTGCGAAAGTGCTGCCGTCGGATTGGACCATTTTGAGCGTCAACGGTTCTCGGCAACGGAGTCTCAAGTGCTTCCGTTCGAGACTCCGAGTGTGAGTTCGTCACTAGCGTCCATCGGGAGCAGTTCGCCCCCTGACAGTGCGGACGCGGCGGAATCTCCCCGGCCGTCGCTGCGCGAGAACAGTCGCGTATGGCTATGTTAGCTTTCGGCCCCAGAGCCGATCCTGTTGCGTAAATACATGTAAATAGTGTATAAAGCCTTTTCTTCATCTCACCAACGCCGACTCGGATTCATCGCTACCGCCCAGGGAGCTGACAGCCCTCGTTCACGAAACGGGTGACGAGCGCTGCGTTACCAACTCCTTGGCACAACCCTGTTGACGGTGGGCTACTGTGTGATAACCCCACCGGCACAACATTGGTGGCAGTTGCAGGATCCTTGGCACAACCCTGTTGACGGTGGGCTACTGTGTGATAACCCCACCGGCACAACATTGGTGGCAGTTGCAGGATCCACTGGCACAACCCTGTTGACGGTGGGCTACTGTGTGATAACCCCACCGGCACAACATTGGTGGCAGCGGTGGGATCCACTGTCACAACATTGGTGGCAGCGGTGGGATCCACTGTCACAACATTGGTGGCAGCGGTGGGATTGACCGGCGTCAGGCACCTCGGCGCGGTGAGTACCTGAAGTTTCCCTCAAACGCCAGACTTCTCTAACACACAGGGTAGCTTAGAGAAAGGCTGAGCGTAGCATTGTGTTAACCTTGCGTGTTTCAAGCCTACAGGAAGTGTTTTGAAAACCAGGGGATGCTAAGAGGGGAATCAGTGTGAGAAAGGCTTGCGCATCTCTTGCTAGGAGCGAGATAGCGAACGTATAGTACACTATTCTAAAAAGGCAATCAACAAGAGGCCGGTGTGAAAGATGGAGAGTTACAAGGTCAAAGAACTTCTCCAAATTTGTGATGAGTTGGGCATCGATTTGGGCTCAACAAAAACAAAAAAGGAAATCCTTGAGATCATGCAGGCAGAGGACGTGACGGTTGAGGAAGCCGCAGAGGCCTGGGATGATATTCAAGAGAGAAACGAGAAAGAGGATCGTGAACGTAGGGAACGTCACGAGAAAGAGGAGGACGCCCGTGTATGGCAACTGATGCAGCTGGAGGTTTCAACACTTAGAATGAGCGTGGAAAAGATTAAAGCTTTTAATGCCAGTCATTGTAACGGTTCAATACAGCGAGACTGTCCACCACCGTTCCTCATCGCCGAGGATATGGTAGTGTATTTGGCAGACTTCGAGAATGTCTGCAGAAGTAAACGTTTCGAGCGAGATAGTTGGGCACAGAAGTTGGTAGCTCTTCTCTCCGCTGAAGCGTCGGAAGAAATCAAGCGATTGGTTGGCGACCGCTTGAAAAATTACGATGAACTAAAAAAGTCATTGCTGATACGATATCAGATAACGCCTCAGGATCTTCGGAAGAGATATGAGAGCGAGAAACATTGTAACAAGGCATACTTTGATTTGGCCTATCAGTTGAAAGCCGCTGTAAGCGAATGGCTAGAAAGTCAGGAAGTCTCGGAGCAAATTGTGCTTGCACCAGAGAATGAGACACAACTTGGGGAAGCGGCCGAGCAAAGCGACCGCAGCAGCGAGCTGATCGAGTCTCGAACAGAAGTGTCTAGGGTTACCTTGGTCGAGCCACTGGCAGCTGAGACGGTTGGAGCCGACTCCATCGGCGAGAAATCCGAAGTGACACCGTCCTGCACGCATTCCCACGTAGCTGTAGGCACTCCACCAATCGAGAGTGAGGAATTGGCAGTAAATCAACCGCCTGACAACTCAGAAGCAGAAGCTGTCAAGCGTGGCGGAGATGTAGTCAAGCTAGTAGACGACAAATTGGCAATTTCCGAAGTCAGGGTCGACGTAGATCATGACACACAGAAAGACGAAGTGCCGTTCATGGAAACTGCGCAGCCCACGAGTGGTGAACAGCGAAGGCAGGCCCATGACGCGGACGCTGTCGAGAATCACACCTGTGAAGTCGACAGCGAGCGACTAGATAGGAGCCATGAATCTTCCTGTACTGACATGCTCAATTGTGTTGGCGAGAACAACCCTAGTGCGAACATGGACCTCACGCGATCCGAAGCGCCCCTGCTGTCGGACGACCTTGAGCGTGCGCCGGTTAGCGCTGAGCGATGCGGCACACCGGCGGATCAGAGTAACTTGAGAGGCAAGCCTGCAGAGGATATGCCTAGCTCGGAGGTTGGCGTGAGCGAGCCTTGTTCGGACGCGACTGGCAGTGAGTCATGCGCTGCTGGCCGCGATGAAGGCGCGGCACCGCACTCCGATGATGTCGGCGCCATACTAGCTCCAGTTACCAGCAGCTTGAAAGAGCTGGCACAAAAAGAAAGAAAGCAAAAACTCAAGTGCCGCCGTCGAAAAGAGCGGAAAGGCAGGTGCATGAAAGAATGCTCTCATCGAAAGGTGAGAAAACGCAAACGATCGCGAAAGGAAAAGCGGCGATTCCAGCGGCACAAATGCACCCGCGCTGAGAAAATGCGCGATTGGTGCGCCAAGCGTAAGGAACGAGACAGACCGTTCAACAAAACGAGTAACTTGTGCTCGTCTGTTCTTTCACGCATAAAGTGGAAAGAAAGGTCTCGTAGAGAAATGGACAGCCGAGGCTGTAGCGGAGGGGGGAGAGCCAAACCGCCCGAATACTGCTACGCGTTCTGCCGCTTGCGGAAGAGAGCAGCACAATGCGAACTCGAATGCTTTGAGTTATGCATTCAAAACATAGCTACCTTCGACGAGCGTTTCGTCGCTAACGGTAATGTTCTAGGCAGATCGGGGCAAAATTGAATGACCTCCTTACTTCCTCAGCTGTGCTTTACGGCCCAAGCGATTTCAAGGAGACTCTTTTCCATTACTGATTGATAATGTTCCTTGCTACTTAATGTATCTTTAATATGCAAAATTGTTGTTTGAACCTTGTGTACTGCATCCTATACACTTGTCTCTTGTTGTAGTGGGAGCAAAAAGGGGACAACAATTTAGCTAATTGAATTTGAAATTTTGCCTCTGTCTGGTGTTTGACGGGTGACCGAGGGTACTTGCTTGTGTTGGGTGTTGCCTGTTGTCGGTCGGTTTCGCAAGCCGCAGAACAGTCTACCGTTACCAGTGGCGAGTGGCAAGGGCATCGGAGCGACCCGAGCGAAGTTGGTCGACGTGCCCCAGCAACAAGGCTGTCGGCAGAGATCCTGACCTGGCGAGTGGAACCCGAGGCACGTGAGGCTACCTGGCGCCCGGACACTGTACGTGAGCTTGGAGGAACCTGGTGAACGAGCGCGCCCGGCATCCGAGCCACATGCGAGCAGCTCGTATTCCCGGCGCATTGTCTGATGGCGGGGGTGCTGTTGTGCCTGGCCAAAGCCGCCTAGAAATTCAGCCGGACGCCAAACTTCTTCGGCGAACGCCTCCTTCACAAACTCTGGATACTTCTCTGCAAAGCACCAGTGCACTGGAGGCGAGCCGTACCAAAAGGACAGAAGCGACGTGTTTTAACATGCGCTGAACGTCCAGACAGCACGGCGCGCCGTGGCCCTGACGGTGAACCCCTTCTCGCCCCGCGGCATATTTGAAGCGAGAGCGCAGCAGGCTCTCCCATTGGCCCTGCGAAAGTGCTGCCGTCGGATTGGACCATTTTGAGCGTCAACGGTTCTCGGCAACGGAGTCTCAAGTGCTTCCGTTCGAGACTCCGAGTGTGAGTTCGTCACTAGCGTCCATCGGGAGCAGTTCGCCCCCTGACAGTGCGGACGCGGCGGAATCTCCCCGGCCGTCGCTGCGCGAGAACAGTCGCGTATGGCTATGTTAGCTTTCGGCCCCAGAGCCGATCCTGTTGCGTAAATACATGTAAATAGTGTATAAAGCCTTTTCTTCATCTCACCAACGCCGACTCGGATTCATCGCTACCGCCCAGGGAGCTGACAGCCCTCGTTCACGAAACGGGTGACGAGCGCTGCGTTACCAACTCCTTGGCACAACCCTGTTGACGGTGGGCTACTGTGTGATAACCCCACCGGCACAACATTGGTGGCAGTTGCAGGATCCTTGGCACAACCCTGTTGACGGTGGGCTACTGTGTGATAACCCCACCGGCACAACATTGGTGGCAGTTGCAGGATCCACTGGCACAACCCTGTTGACGGTGGGCTACTGTGTGATAACCCCACCGGCACAACAAAGCCTTCTGTGGGCGCCCGCGCCGCACGCTTCCCCCACGTCTCCTCATTTAGAGAATAATAGGACGCTGTCTCCTTCAACCCGCGACAGGAGGGGAAAATATAGACGCATCCCGAGATGGAAGGTAGAGGCAATGAGGGAGAGTGCGACGACAACGCGAAATACTATGCAAACAGCGCTGTGGCGGCCAGCGCGTGGCCAGTGTTCCGCGGCAAAGCGCAAATGGTCGTCAGCGGTCGTCCGCCGACGCATCAACGACAGTCCGTTCTCCTCCTTTTGTCTCCGCCGGGGATCTCTATCTGCGTGCCGGTTACCGAGAATTCGGCTCCCGCGAGAGAACTGTTCCCTGCCTGGACGCACGCGCCCTAAATATGGGGCTGCACCGCAACACGACAGGCCTTGCCAGGCAGCCGGCTTGCTGCCCGAACGCGCACCCGGCGACCGGTGTACACCATAGTCAAAATCCCCAGCTGGTTGCCACACGGGACTGAGAGGCGTAGGCGGCTTGCGTTGAGAAGGGAGGGGTGCGGACTGGAGAAGAGTGGGGGAAGTTGTACGTAGATGGGGCTTCGTGAGCGAATCTCTTGAATGACAGCGCGGCCCATGTGGCGCAGCACGCAGCCGCTAGATAGCTGGTAGCCCTGGCGCGATGGGGCTCGCTTGCTCCGTTGTGCGAAGGAGCTCGCTAGACATTCCTCCTGGGAAAAGGGCTCTTGGTGTGTTGGATCGAGCGACAAGCCCTGAAAAGGGAGGAAGAGCGTGAGTGGAGTCTCCTCTGTCGCTCAACTAGCGCCGCCAAGAGAGGCGGCTTTGCAAGCCCGCGAAGCGGTTTCAGTTTACTGTACACCGTCTAGAATTGCGCACTCGTAACCGCGTAATTTTTATTATATTTCTTTACGAAGCGGGCTCTCTCGACAGCACTCGGAGACGCGTCTTGCGCGCACGAAGAGGCATCGCCTGCGTCCTCGCATCTAAGGAAGTCATAGGAGCGACTCGCCGGCGTAAATTGAAACGAGCGGGGCTTCGGATTGCAAAAAGTTTTCTTTCTACGTATTTATAATATCATATCGGCATGCAGAAACACCGCATGCATGAAATATAATATTTCCTCGTCGCAATAGTTTGAGCCGCTGAACGCGTCCGGAATTTTCACCTTATATGTGCTTGGAAACTTGCAGCCCCCCCCCCCCCCCCCCCCCCCCCGAGCAGCGTCGCCGTTGCTGTTGATAAAACTAGTGAAAAGCCAAATACAAATACTCACTTTATAACACATGTTCAGCTCAAAATTGTATCGCCGCGGTATCTTGCGTGATGCCGCTATGAAAGCTACGAATTCATGATTCAACCACGATATTCACATGAGGTGTTCTGGCCACCAAGCCTTCGCACTGTTCATGCATTGTTTACAGGTACGCAAACCATAAAGTGCGAAACGTAAACCACGGAGTGCAGAACGTATACGCATGGGAAATAGAACTTTATTACCCGTCTAGGCAGTTTTGCGCGTTTCGAGAGCGTGCAGGTAAAAAAAAAAAAAAAAAAAAAAGACCGACGCAACCGTTATAGACATCAAAGCAGGCGAAGTGCCGTGGGAAAGGGAAAGGTTTATATTTGCTTTACGGTGAGGGGCCTCAATACGAGAAGGCTTCTGATGTTGACTATGCCCCGGATGGAAGAAAATAATCTCGCTGAAAGGGTCTTTGCGCTGACTGTAAATACTTCATGAATAGGTCTCTCAGTGCCCGCCACTATATATCTTAGAGTTGAAGCGACGTATACATCCCCTCGCGGGCAAAGTAGTTGAAACGTTCATGGGCAATGATCTAGACGCAACAAATAGCCCCACGTCGTATCGAAGTCTGGTGCTAGCTGGTGACGAAGATATTCGATCTCTAGCCATCTAATGCTTACGGCTTGTGAGGCGGAGTTTGTCCTGAAAATAAAAATCAGACGCTCTTCTCAACAAGGGAGGACGCTTTTAAGGTTTCTACGCTGGTAATTTTTTGTGGTATGTACTTTCTTCAAGGGTTCAAGGGCACGCGAGTTGCATTGAGGATATCAAAAAAAAAAAAAAAAAGTATCGAACAGTTCTCTCCCACTTGATATCGAATTATGTGGTCCCACGATCAGCCTTATATTCTGGAACGGCTGTCCAAGCACATAGCATGATTCTCATCACGAAAAACGTACTCACTGCTTTTCCAGCAATATGTTGCAATTAAACGAGCCCCTCTGATATATTCTCGCTACTGTCATTTTTACCTCATAGTGACATTACATATTTTATGACTAGTCTGCTGACTCGAGTAAATAATCCAACCCTAGCGATAAAATGACGGGCAGGATTTCGGAAATTCAATGATACGTGATGTGGATTTCGGCTGTTGCAGTATTTCTATGCTCAGGTGCATATTCCATGAATGGCGGTGGTAATCATTGGCTAGAAACTTGTATTAAGGAGGCAAGGAGTACTGCGCGTGTACATGTAATCTTGTGTAGTTAATTTTCTGAACGTTTGATGGAGTACATAGCTGCGTACGAGCCAAATAAAAACGAAGTCAACGCACAACACATTGTACATCAGCTTGTAATAGGGCTGGTCGATCAAAAACCTTTTCCCGTTTTCGTCCTTCGTTCACATATTACAAGAAATATCTATTTTTGGAGGGCATCTTTATTGGCCTTTCCTTTTCTTCTTTTTTAATAGTTTGGAGTCGCCTACGTTGATGTGGGTGAACAGTAGAAGTTTATTATCACGCTAATTCCAAAACTAGTCTTTCTTGCATCCACGATGCTGTTGTGGCTGCGCAGCTGATTTCGTTTCAGTTTTCTTTGAGATGTTACCTTTTCAATGCTGTCACGCTCCTCCTTGACCAAAGAGAACAATACTTCGTCGAGTTGGCCCAGCGCTTGCAAAACTTGCGTAGCTTTGAAAGAAACCTATTTTTACGCAGCCGTTGAAAAACGCCCAACTGCCATCGAGTGTCTCGAACTTCTTAACACCGGGTCTGCTAGAGGCAGCGTTAGCGGACGCCGCTAACATGTTTTACAAACAAAGCGGAGTGCGTTACAAGGCGAAACTTCGTTCAACGTCCGGCTATGCAAACTTGGCGCCGACAGACGCGTTGACAAAGAGAGCATTGTGTAGCGACGCTTTTCCAGCTTCGTTCGCAGCATTTTCTATATTTCTAGCGAAGCGTCGCGCGCCACCCACGCAAACTCATCTGGCAACTAACAAAGCGTGGCGGTGGCCTTTCGGCGGCGGGTGCCAAGGCGTTCACCTTTGGCCCTGAAGGGATCGCCGACAGACGAAGAGGAGCAAGGAGAGAGTCAGGGGGAGGCTTTCGGAGTAGGAGTCGCCGTCGACGGCTCTCTCTACTCAAGTTAGCAACGGTGACGGCGGTAGGGCGGCGTTCCGCCAAACCCCTTTCTACATTCCGCTCACCGCGCACGAAGTTGACTTCCGGTTAAGGCTACCGCCGCGGCTTGTACACGCAAATTGAAAACACCGGAGTCCCTGTCTGCTCTCTGAAAGGGGCAAAAGAGCAAAGGGTGATGGCGCCTTCTTGGAGACGGTGCAGGCGGGCGGCCAGACAGATTGTTGGGATCGTGCCTGACTAGCTACTGAGGCTTCCCCTCCCCACTCGATCAGATGAATTAGTTAGGACGCCTGTGCCTGTTACGTTGATTGCCGCTTATTGTTTATGTAGTTCGCGCGCGCTCAAACCCCCTGGACCTAATAATCGTTGGAGCTATGCCAGATGCGACTGCAATGAACGTAGCCGCTCAAAACTGCCCTATATTGTCCGTGATTGACGCAGCTTGACTTTTTTTTTTTGTTTTGCACCAAATATTGCGATTTTCTTGTCAGCTTTAAATTGAGTATGGCCTTGAGTGGCAGTCGTTCTGTTCTTCGACGGCAGCCGAGCACATTTGTTGCTATCGCCACCGCAGAGCTGCTGAATTCTTTATGGGAGCAAGTCTGACCATTAGTCTTAGAAAACTCTTCTGTGTATTCCTGATTGTTGGACTGCCGTCACTACTACGTGACATCTGGTGGAGGTAATTTCCTATAGAGGGAAAGGGGGAACGCCGGCGGTCAGTCGGCCGCAACCAGCATCCCATCCAAGCGCCCATTGCGACGCTCGAGATGACGGGTTGTCTCGCGGACGGTGCCGGGCTGTCGATGGCAGATGCGTGCGCGTGCCGTGTTCCTCTCGGACTGCATCTTCAGGAGAAAGTCCTAAGGGGAAGGGAATGTTCGGCGGCGGAAGGAGGGGAGGGGTGCGAGGTCGGGTCTGGTCCGCAAATGTCCTCCTTCGAGCTAGGGGTTCGCGGAAGACTGAAGTTGGGGGCGAGGAGTGAGAAGGAGTGATAGAAAGATGCCATCCCGCGAGAAAAGGAGGAGGAAGATGTGGAAAAGGGTGGGGTGGGCGACGGGGGCGACAAGGAGCGGCCATACGACGACGACGAGCGGACGTGTCGGATTTCCGTCCGGAAATTGGGGACTCGTTCCAGCAAAACAATTACCGCATTAGTCGGCAGCGATCAGCCGGAGGGAGCAAGTTGGGAGAAGCCGAGAATGGGAGGTGGGGGGATGAATGAATGGGTGTGGAAGAAGAAGACAGGGGAGATGGCTGGTCGGCCGAGGGACGGGGTAGAGCGACGCGACGCCCAGATTGGCAAGACTAGCAGCTAGAGAAGAAGGACAAAAGGTGGAAAGAAGGCGAAAACGGAGCCGAAGACAGAAGGAAACGAAGCGACTGTCCTCCTCTTTTCGTACCGCACCGGGTCGAACCGTTCAGGGGACGAGCCATCGATCTCGGCCGCGCGAAGGGTGTTTCATGTCCCTAAGCACCACCGGTGCGGCCCAGCGAGCCAGCCAATTCATTCCCGTGGGGGGTGCCCGCGATACTTTCTTGTACTTCGTCAGGAAGTGGAATTTCCTGCCCTCGCAAGCAGGGAGAGACGGCGACGCGAGACAGGCTCAAACGCGCGCAGCTACACATACTTCACGCAGCCTTCCCAGTGATGATGCAGAGGGCAGCTAACGAGAGAAGGAGAGCCGACCGTCGACACTGATACCCGGCGGCATGTGCGCGAGCTCTTACCGCTCGGAAAATAGTGCCCGCCCGCCGGCCGACGTCTCTTCCTAGTGCCGTTGTCTCAGCCGGATAGAGACGCCGACGGACTCTCTTTTGCCTTTGTGCGAGACCCGTGAGCAAAGGCAGTCAGCCGATGGAGAGCGAGGGTCCTATTTTTACCGCTGAGTGGAGAACTTGGGCTCCATTCTTGTCGTCGGCAGAGCCAGATGGGAGCTGTGTGTGACGTCAAACGGCGACGTCGCAGTCTTTCTGACTCGGCGGCCCCGGGAGTTCCTAGGTCGTGAACTGCGATTAACCGCGCCCACATATTTGACTCGTCTCAGTCTTGTGAAGCCGCGTTCCACAGAAGCCACGGGTTTACTCGACTTGCCGCAAGTGATGCAATGCTGCGCAATGCAATGTCAGTTTTAGCCGGCGACCACCTGTACTACGATCGAGAAGAAAACAAGGAGAAAGAAATTGAAAGTACGGACGGGCCTCTACTTTGTAACGACGTGAACGTGATCTGCCAAAACACGAACCACAGAGCAACGCTTTTCAGCCGAAACACATGATGAGAAACCAGGTATCTGTGGGAGTGATGCGCATTTTGCGGCCTACGTCTTTTTCTTTTTCCTTTGTCGAGGGACGAGCGTGGGAGTTTGAACTCAAGAAACACGCGGGAAGCACAGGCAGAACGAGAAGAAGAAAGAAAATAGGAGACAGCGAGGGAACGTGCGCGTTTCACAATCGTTCGTAACACAGAGAACAGCGATCGAAGAAATCAAATGGCTGGAAACTGGAGCTCGCGTCTGTTTCCTTTCCATTTAGTTCTCCACGTGCCCTGATCGCGGTTGCATTGGTTCTGCGTTGAGAATTCATGATTGCAGGCTGTTTCGAGCTTAGGAGAGAAAGGCAGGTAAAATGCTTTTAAAATGAGCACTGTGGAAGGTAAAGGAAGAAGAAGGGGCAAGGAGGGGGACAACGGCATAACCTGCCGCGATTCAAGTGCCGAGATTGATTCACCACTGACTTCGGCAAGGAACTCGAAAGCCAAGCAGCATGTCTTCGGCTGCACATTTTTTTCCCTTTTCGCGTAGTGTGTTGTTCGATTTGGATTCCTGTTTTCTCCTGCTAGTTCTGTTTTGTGTCCTTTTATTATCTGCATCTTGTTTTTCTTTTGTGTGTGTGTGTGTTTAGGAGGGGGGGGGGGTCTTTTATGGTTCTCTTTTATAGACTAATTCGAAAGAAGAGAAAAATTATGAGTGGAATGGCTGGGGGCGACGAGTTATGAAACAGCAACCAACTCCCACGCTTGCGCGCCATGTGTACCTCTTCCTGCGGGTACCACTTATCTCAAAGCACTTTGCAACAAAATTTGTTGAGTCAATTCCTCGCCAGATGAAGCCCCGATCGCGACCATAGCAACGAGGCGCAAAAAAAAAAAAGTAATAATAGACGAGTAAATAAGGGTATACGCTTAACACCTTGCCCAAGACATGCTGCATAGCCTGACGTTGAGCCTCAGAAATTGAGTCTGCAAAGCTCGTTTTTCCTAGAGTCTTTCTATTCACACATTTTCGCAGTTTTTCTTGCTCAATTTTCGCGCCGCGTCATGCTATAGAGTTTGAAGCGCCAACAGCCTTGACAAGGATCGGCTTCCGTTACAATGTGCAATGCGGCGATACGTCCCCGTCCTTTCGTTTGTACACGATATAGAAATACTCCCGGGATCTTGCCTCGCGAATCACTTGACAGCGTCCATTTATTTTTAACTGTTATTCCGGTCGGCACTGCAGCATTCCCTTCCTTCACGAACAAAGATATTTCGAGAGGACACGGGAATAAAAGGCCCCCGGAATCCAATAATGCTATTTGAAGGCGTCCCAATGGAGGATGATGATGTAACGCTGTCTTCGATGAGGAGCGTCTTTCTAAGAATGTGTGGGCTCACAGGAGACGTAGAGTGCCTTGGGCGTAGAGGGACTACAAAGGCTTGGGACGTCATATACCCGGGACATTGGCTTCCCTCAACCCAAATATGAGAAAGTGAAAGCATGCTTGTTGACCTTCCGCTCTTGCTGGTAATAGGCCCTTCGTGTGATATCAACGCATGAGTGCTCGCTACACTTTCCCAATACGACGTTGCGAAAATTCCTTCTACGCCAATGTGGTTGGTTGCCAAGCCTTCGTTTTTATTATCATATTTGTCCGCTAATATTTTTGCGCCACTGCTGCTTCCTTCGAGACGTCAAAAGAAACTGACCAGCCATTCAGAAGATGTGTGTTGTGGTTGGAAGACCGCAGGGGTCTCATGATTACGCGGGGTATTCAGTGGGCATATTGTCGGTTCAACGGCGCAGCCAACGTAGCAACCATTGCATAGAAACGAGATCCCCTCGCTGGATTTCGTCACCCTCCCTTGGAACCTCGCGCGACATCCCACTTGAAAAAGACGAAGCCAAATTGATGGCGGGAACAGGAGATGCACAGTGGAATGTAACTTGCAACTATGCGCCGAATGGGATCTGTACCGGGAACGTGGAAAAACATTTGCAGGGTTATATAGACGACGGCTGCACTGGAAACTCATTGAATAGTAAAAACAAAACAATTAGTATTTTGGGAGGTGTAACAGTGCGCCCCTTCAAATTCGCATCCTTGTCAATGTAATGTTTGGCATCACATGATGCCTTGTTTTTATATTCAATATTTTATTTTTTCTGGACCGTTATTTCATCATAAATAAAAGTCGCGTCAGAGAATTTGATCTCTTTCTTTCTTCATGCGAGTTCCATCTTTTATTTCTGTCGCACAGAAAGCTTTTTTAGCAGACACGTGATTTCAAGAACAAAAAAAAAAAGAAAGCAGAGACGAATTTAACGCAAAGCATGCGCAAACAAAGGTCATATGTCACAGAAAAAAAAAAAAAAAAGCGCGACAAAGTACTGCGCCTTTAAGTGCGAGATCTTTGGGAAAAGGAAAATGCGGGCAATAATACTGGACGGCTAATGGCGACGACATGGGACAGCAACGCCTACGAATAACCGGCACGGCCGGCAAAGCAGACAAAGAGTGGCAGAACTTGGGCCGTATAGCGCCCGCGCGAACCGTTCGTTTTCGCGCGTCGCAGCGCGGACTGCTGCCGACAACGGACTCTATATTCTCTCGTTGCCGCTCGTGCTTCGCGTCCCAAGGGTGAATCTGCGCGAGGAAACTAACGGTCACGACAACGGGGGCAGATTTGAACGAGCCGCTTGGGGAGAGCTAGGGCCGGTAAAGGTTGAGAGGGGTAACGGCGAGATGAGCCAAGCAGCAGCAGCGACGGACGAAACAATTTGCGTTCGGCTCCTCCGCGCGCAGAGCTTGTACTGCCACGCGCACCGCGCGTAGTGCGAAGAACAACTCTTCTATCTAACTGCTTCTCTTCCTGGCCGCTTTATACGCCACATTGTGCGTGCGTGCGTGCTGCGGATAGTCGTCCCGAGAATAGTTTGCGCACCACCCGCCACAGACCTCGCAAGCAGAATGAAAGGATTAGGCCTGCTACACGTGTGCCGCTCTGTACGAAAACGCCATCATTAGCTTCTGTACTTCGTTAGCCAGCGAGCGGCCGGTGGGGAAGCCTTGTTGACGCTTCTTCCGTTCCACGCCGTCGTAAGGGAATTGCGCTAATTTAGTCGATTCGCGAGCGGCAGCGTGCAGTTCCCGCGTGACGCAGTGGCACGGGGGCTGGCCATTCATTTCTCTGGAAGAATGCGTTGGCTAGCTGCGCGGGCAAGGAGAGAAACAGAAGAGGAGGACATGGAGAAGAAGAAAAAAAAAAAAGAAGAGTTGTGCGCGGGCTGCCATGGTGTCATGTTCGGGAGGAATGCGAGACTCGGCTGGGACAGGAGGGAGCAGTCACGCTGTGGGGATGTTGTGCACCTGTTAAACCGATGTTGTTGGCTCGCAGGACAAAGAGCTGCACGCGTGCGACCACCCCCCAGGAATTCACCAGTACGAGGAAAGACTGCGTAGCGTTAATTAAGCATCCCCTGATTCATCTCTGCAGGGAAGTTGATGAGTGATGAAATATTGAGGAAGTGGGAATGATCCTGTTAGAAGGCCGGAGATAATTATGTATGCATAGCGTAATAACGTGAAGATAACGTGTATTTTAATATTCACCTACAAATTCAGTCTCAGTTAATAGTAGAAACAAAAATTAAGTGCTGGAGAGGTATTTGTCAGAAAAATGGAACAACGTTAGATTTTTTCTTTTTCATAATAAGATACTGTAATTGATGGTCTCATTACACGTGAAGGTGAAGTGTACTGAACGTTGCTACGAATGGCGCCGTCATATGGTACGTAAAGTGTCGCTAGAAGTAATATACAACGATTTCAAGGCTAGAACCCCAACCACGTCTAACGTAACTCTCAAAATTACGCCACACTTATGATCGTTCAATTAGTCATTTACGTAAACACGCTGACGTATAGCGCTCATGCTTTGCCGCACTTTACTGGTAAAAAAATAATTAATCCACCACCTGCAGATATGAATGCGCATTTTGCAACGTACCAAACACCCTACAACATATGGTGTGGGGATGCAAGGGACCAACTGGTACTATAACCACCATGGCCATAACCGAAGAGCAGTCAGCTGTCAAGCCCCAGCCTGGATGATCAGCGTAGTCTGGTCAACCGGAGTCGGGAGATGGCTCGGTTCCACAGCTTCCTGGACTAAGGAGGCTGCCCGACATTTTGACGCTGCTCCGAATAAATGTTTATCTCTCTCTCCGTAGTATTTAGTCGAATTCGGACCGTGGCCCTAAAACGACCTGTCATGCGCCCAAGATATTCCGTCGTCTTTTCGCCTATACAACGAATATTAATCGCAAAAACGTGTTCGAGTGTTTCGGCGCAGTGTTTCTGTAGCCACATACACCGTTTCAGTGTGAAACCGTGGGTGTCTCATGACAATTATCCTTGCATGCCGAGCCGCACAAACTACGCTTTTTTTTCTTTTGTGGTTGACACCAACGCCTTTCATCCGCATCACATTTTATTACCGATTTTCCGTTGTCCGTTCCAAATAAAAGTGTCAGACTTGCTTCTTGAAATTATTTCTGACGCTTCCTTCGCGGCTCGAACAAAGGATGCAGCTTTTAGTTTATTCTTCACGTTTTCCATTACTCTTTCTAAATGAATGAATGAATGAATGAATGAATGAATGAATGAATGAATGAATGAATGAATGAATGAATGAATGAATGAATGAATGAATGAATGAATGAATGGGCGTTTTTCATGAGGGCCCGCTTCGACCTCGCATTATTTGTTGGAGGCAAGCTTGCACGCAGTTGCCTCGCTCCTTTGTTTAGGCGAGACGCCCGCTCTTGGTTTACCCCGCGTCCTTGAGTTCAGTGTACCGGAGGGACGTCTCCTAAAACAACCGCGTCGTCCAGGCTGGCGGCGGTTGAGAGAGCGAGAAAAATACTAATAAGCGTCGTGATTCTGAGCCAGCGTTCCTATTCCGGGCGCTCGTGGTGGCAGAGAGGGGAAGTCTTACGTGCCGCGACGCGTCTGGGCACGTGCGGGGAAGGGGGCGAAGGGCATTTCCGCCTGGTGACGAGGCGTTTGTTCTACCCGGCATGCCGCTTACAGAGGCACCGACAAAGAACTGAGAGGTGCGAAACATTTTTACATTCGACATTGATCCAACATAGCTGCAACATTACTTCAGCATAGTTCTGCAACAGCAGCAAGTAGCTTATGCCAGAGCACAGTACAGCTGATAGCTTTATTACTCGCTGCTTGTTGCGCTGTTCACGGACTCATGACGTTCCAGAGGCACTGATCATGGAACTCAGAAGGCCTGCTCGGTCTGGAGTGTGCCGAACAATATCGGTCAAAGACCGTGCTTGTGACCGGGATTCTACGCGCCTAGCTGCGAGACTTTTTAATTAAAATCAGAGAGGACTTCTCCTAGACCGATGTGGTGCTGCTTATGCAGGTTTTAATACGAAGTGACTCCATTTTGTTTATTAGCTTTTTTCTTCCTCTTCCTCCTCTCCTTGACAATGCCTACTCCTCTTATCCTTCACTTGCGCTCGAGTTGCTGCGTATGCCACAAGAAAATAGTTAAAATAATAATAATAGATAAACACGAGGAGAACATGTGGCATGGGCAGCCGTTGCTCAGCCCCTTTTCGAGCGTAATAAAAGTGGCATTGCCGACATCCGAGAGTTTTGTTCTGTACCCAGTTTTTCGAAAACTTCTTTTTCGTTTTTTTTTTTTTTTTTTTTTTTTTGCTATGCCTATATGGAACAGTGGTATATGAATGCTCTACCTTTACAAGTGATATCGGCTAATGACTTTGCCAAGCTACTTAGCGATATACATTGAATTGCACTTTCGTTATACTCTACAACTCTAGTTGTTGCGTTTTATTATACTTCTGCCCTCCTGGATTGGACCTGCAGGAAGATGTGCAGTATTTGTAAATAAAATAAAATAGCACATTTTGATGCTCTTTTGATAGCACCAGATGCTTTTGTGGGCTGCTAGGATGTATACTTCTAAAAACTTGAGGCGAAAAGCCCTGTCTATTCGGTCGAATTCTAACCTGAATCTTTTTTTTTCTTCCTCTGCAGGTTCCCAGACAGCGAGGTTTTATGAATCGACATCCTGCAGGCTAGGTTCTGCATAAGGTAAGCAACACTGCCCATACCACCTTACTTTTTCAGAGACGGACCCGTGTCATGCTCAGCACGGTGTGTCGAATGAGTAATGGGGGATGATGGGAAGCTGATAGCTATGCTTATTTTGTGGTGTTCCAACGACAGCTGTGACTGGCGTTCGCTTGACAAGACAACGCATAGCTTTACAATCTCGAAGTAATATCCACGAAACCCGCTGCCAAATATTTCATCCTCTCTTCGAAAAGCGCCATGCGCCGTGCTTCCGGGTTCCTTTTTTGCTCGTATCGCACCAGTCTTGATCGCTGTTAACTCCTTGACGCACAATGTTTGCTCGACTTGTCCTGGTTATAAGCAACCAGCTGGATAGGCTCTTCTGTGAAAAGCCGAGGGAAGAATCTTCGACTTCGTGTTATCATATGCTTCATATACCAACGTTTCAATATCGATAAGTGAAGCAGCTGGAGAACTCACGTTGTCGCAAGTGTCATGAATTATGGGCTGTTTTCCCTTTTCTTCTCACCCTCACCCCCCTCTCTCCCTTCTCCTTATACTGGCCAGTGGTCCACGAATGTTTGCTAGTGTGACACGCTTTGTGAATTCAGCTTTGTAACCCTATACAACTTGCTTTCACGTTAAGTAAACACACTACGAAGCTAGGCATCTCCCCTGGTGCCTGCATCGCTAGCACCCGTTATCGACGAAATGTTTACAACTGCCCGACACAAATAAAACTATTAGGAAAGCAATTATTTCCGCCGCACAGTTGAGAAGGAAAGCAAGGAATCGTTCGTTCTGGAGAAATCTTCCTCTCGCGTGACATGTCGTCTCCCTACCCAAGCTGACGACTACTGTATTGATTGCAGCCGCCTTCCCGTCGCCGCATGGTTGCTACCAACAAGTGCGACGAACTTATTTGCCGGTCAGGTAAAACATGTCGTGTCGCTCTTCCGCGACGATCTAAAATTAATAATGCCGACATCGTTACTGATGAGTTGTTATTAGCGATGTTCGCACTGTCCTCGCTGTTTTATTGCTTTGTGTATTTTATCAAGCACCATTTTTCATCCGCTTTTCTCAGTGAGAAAAGCGGATACATTGTTCTGAATTCCCTATCGGTCTCAATCATCCGGAAATGCAAGCTTGAACACAGCAACTTTCAAATATATATATAGCGGATCTGAGTCTACTAGTTGACGCTGAAATACAGTTTCTATATGGGATTTAATGCACTTTAGAGTATGGCTACAGTATACTCCGTCTTGTCTCACTTTATTTCCCGAAATACATCTCGACGTTCCACTTCCGCGTAGCATAAGAAAGTCCTTACTTAATAGATGCTGAGTAGGATGTTGTACGTACGTCACTTTATTTATTCAAAGTTATGAAATCACGCTCACTAGGTTTCGTGCTAGCCTACATAAAATATTTCTCCCGAAGAGCACCTTTAATTTACCATTGGCATCTTAAGGCGCTCTATACACGACAAGAAACGTCTCTGTTTGCCGTGGCTATAGCAGTTTATTTCCCGACTCCATTGCGCTGGCTTACTAAATTCTGGACGCGCTGGTCGAGTCGACATAGTTATTTGAGCATGATGTGAAATCCTGCGTTATGTGATCACGTGAGATCTCACGCGAGCATTTCATGTGACCATTATTAATGGGTTCGCCGGGAACTTGATTCCCAATAAACAACAATGATTAAACGTCAATTTAGCGCAATTTCGTGGCATTTTCCCCCTTTTTGCGTTGGTGCACATTAAGCTTGTGGTAAATCTATACGCTCGTATGATACTGATGTATGCCACCAGACTCCGTTGGGGACATAAAGTCGGCCATTTTATATGTAGTTCTACGCACTCCTGAGGACTTCGTTGTCAATGAATGGCGTGAACGCTGTCCGCACATCATCATCACCCGAAGGCGCTGTATCTTAAGCACAGGCTAAGTGGGAACAAAAGTGAGATTTCTGCTCAGTTTGCGTGCGAGCAGTGGATCTTTTTTTTTTTTTTTTTTTTTTTTTTTTTTTAAGGAGCGGCTACAAGCAGAAATGTAAACTACAGCCAATCTTTTACTAGGGCACGCAATTATTTTTTCTTTAAATTTTTTTTTACATCTCTCGGCATTGACTGTCACTTCGCGTCCTATAGCCCATTTAGGAAATATTCGCCGAGGGTTGGTTCGAAGTATGCGAGGTCTTGGAGGTAGCAGCATGCCGAACGTTTTCAGGAATGCATGCGCGCTTGGTACGCCGCATATGAATGAAGGTATACTTGGCACGCAGAAACTCGATCTGGGCGGCAGAAAGAAGAAAGGGTGCACTGCGAACCGCATAAACAATGATGGGTTGTTTCCGAGGAAGCCTCCTTCTGCGCGAGTTCTCCCTGAAAGGAGTTTCATTTACAAGGAACCAGCCGCCTGCCTCCCGCTGTTTTAATTGGAGCATCGCGAAGCGCCCCTAATCGCTGGCTGCTTCCGGCTGCTCGGCATCCACGCAGTATATACACTGGGACGTCATTCTTATAAGGCACGCGCTGCGCGCGTGTGTAGAACACCTTTGATGACCACGGTAGAGAGAGAGAGAGAGAGAGTAGAGTCAACTTCCGGCGGGTATAGTAGCTGTAACTGCAGTATGGCAGTGGTAGGTATTAGCCGGCTGGGTTGGGTCAGACACGGCGGTGGCGGTTCGTGATGACGTGATGGCGCATACCGATAGGCACCCTGCAGACGGACGGTGTAGTGATGCTCGCCGAAGCGGAAAGAAGCGGGGGCAGCGGAAGAAGCAACGCACGCGAAGTGCTGCTCCTTTTCGCGCGGCGCTGGCGTCGAGACGTCGGCCGCTGCCCTTCCGTGGCTCACTCTCCGGGAAGAGTCGGGTCCTGCGAGGCAAGATTGTTGCCAGAAATAATCCGAGCGGCCGCTGCTCTTCTCTCGAGCAAATGTCAACAAAGAGCGCCCAAGAACTTGGTGCGGAGAGACACGAGAGGCCCGAGTGTTCACTCCGAGGAGTTTCAAGCAGAGAAAAACAGAGGAGGGGTTGGAGAAAATGGGAAGGGAGTACAGCTTATATACATGGAGTTTACAGCAGGAAAAAGGGCCGCCGTGGTAGCAGGAGGTGCAAAAGAGAATGGGACATCTATACTTGTGTGTACCAGAGGACTGCATGTTTATTCCTCTGTTATTTTTTTTTTTTGTAGTATATGTTCGTTGTTTGTGAGGTTGGATGCTTTAAAAGAAACGTTCTTCGATATAGCTGTAGCCGCAACAATATCGGACCACCAGCCGTATGTTTTTGACGTGCGCCTTGGAGAGCACGCCTGTTGTTTTGAAGAAAATGTGAGACCCAGTAGGGTGACCTTTCACCTGTTTCGCACTCGTACAGCTCACAAATCTGGTTTCCCTATATAAGTCTGAATGTAAAGGACGCTTGTCCGGACTAAAATAACCACTAATTTGAAGGAGCCTTCTTGATTTTTTTTTATTATTTCTTTAGAATACGTTGCTGTGAGCGTAGCTGGCCTGACTTCTATGCGCGCCTTGTTGTCGTCATCTGTATGTGTCATCTCGCTCTCTCTAAGAAGCCTGACGTCATGAAATTTCGATGTTGTCTTTATCCTGCATGGTATAGGGCGACATCACGAAAAATTTGTCAGAAATTCTGCCGGCGCTTGATTTTTGTAATAAAAATTTCCTTTGCTTCCTTCGCTTCTTGCTGTTTTGCTCGACCCTGCCACGCGGTAGTTACTAGGTATAACATTCTAAATAAAACTGTCACAAAATAAATAAAGGCAGTAGCAAAGGCAGAGAGGTGGTGAGCACACACACAAAACAAAAAAAAAAAGGCGGGGGAGGGGGGGGGGGGGGGTTGCCCCGCACACCTTCTCACGCCTTGATCTCCACTGTACTCCATATGCTGTACGCCCCAACGCATTTAGTGCGATCCCCGGCGCGGCGACGCGACGTTGACAACGTGTTTTGTTACCTGTGTTCACCCAGAGCGCTGGCGGGTTCTGACGCAAGACGGTTACAAGGCTCGGCCACTTTCGCCAGGCGAAAAGATGGCCGCCACGCTCGGCTGAACGCCGTTCGTCAGACGCTTCGCTGACCCCTCCCTTCCCTTCAATTTTCCCCTAGCTTGGGGAAGGGAGGGGGGAAGGGGTCACAATTTACGAGTACGTGATCCGGACGACCGCGCCGATGCGCGTCACGGCACAGGCGACGCGTGTCATCCTTGCGTGCCCGGCGCCGGCCTAATTTTGGAAGGCGCGCATCCTTCTTTGCGGAGGCGATATTGGTCCGATGGGTGCGCGCGCTTGCTTCTTCGAAAAACTCTTCTCGGGGTTGCATCGGACCGCGCGGCCGCCCTGGAAAGCTTCTGTGCGCGTTGGTCGCCGCCGAAGAAGACGCTGCTTCGCATCAAGATAAACTTGACTGCCTCCCCTTGGGTACACACACGCGCGCGCTCGAGACGGGGGCGTCGTCCCGTCTCTTCCTTCTGCCCTTGGCTTTCGCCGCAAGCCTGGTGTGTTTCTCGAGCCCGGGGCCCCTCAGGGCGGGCGCGTGCCTGGACGTATACCTATATGAGCGCCTCCTGTCGTGAAATCTCGCGTGACGCGCATAGTTTCGCTCGGCGCGTATATACGTTGCAGTTATTGCACAAATAGTTGGAGTTTTGAAGAAAGTTTTGCAAGACGCCGCTTCTGGCGGTCGTGTCTGGCTTCGGAGGTGTGACGAAGCTAAGGAAAGCGGGCTGTAATTAGGCTGCTGACAGGAGCCGTCCGTGCGTGACCTCTAAGGAATTGAGAAATGTGTGCATGCAGCGCCTTTCTTTCGCAAGGTCCATGACTCCGTTCTTGGTTTTCTTTTCCTTCTTCTTTTAGCGGCTAAGCATGGACCGGAGGGTTCAGGTTTCGACTTACAGAGCAGCGTTTCATCCTTTCTTTTGCCTCCCATAACCACGAATTTTGAAAGCTGTCTCGTGTAACACGAGCGCGTGTATCATGCTGTCTGATGTATGTCGAAATAAATCTCGATTTGTAACCCTTTGATAGTGAGAGAGTCAAAATTTATGCGACATTGGCGGCATTATGTCAGGATATGTCAGCTCTGATCTCGGTTAAAAACGATGAATTTTTCTTTAAGAGAGTACGCGGGAGAATTGAGCAAGGTGCTCGTTTGGCGGTAATTTAGTGACTGCAACCATAAGCCGTCTTTAGTTTTGCCCGCTGCTTCTTCAGTTGGACTTATTATGGACTCGCAGATTCGTTCAGCCAGTCGTGTTTTCCCTGGTGACAGGAGCAAACAAACGAGGACCACTTGAATGGAAGCTGCGTTTCATAACGAGTCCGCCATCAATACTGGGACTGAGCTGGCTTAACCGGCCCAATTATTAATATTATACCTCCAAACTCGATCAGTGTACGTTAAATTATAAAGTTCGCGCCGTTCGTTAGAGAGACGGAGATTTTTTAGTAATCCGTTTGCAGAAAATGGTTTCGTGCTTATGCTCTAAAAAAAAGAAAGAAAAAAACAAGAGCGCGTGCATGCTTAAGTATAATATATAGGGGCTTAATGTCAGAGTCATTGGAAGAAATTATAATAGTTATGTAGCTTGATTAGTCGCCAAAACATTACGCTTTCACAATCCAAAGGCAGATATCTAGTGGCATTACAGGGCCTTTTCGTGAGTTCGAATATTAAGGACGATTTATAATGAGTACACGACGAATTCGTTTGGTCCAAAATTAATTTCGTTTATGGAGCTCGTCGTATCAATTAACAAAGCGAGTGATGCCTCATGCCTGGCGCCACCAAATTTCTTTTTCGTAAACGACGCATGCATTGTACTGTAACTCGCGTGCACTTTTTAAACATTAAAAAGGCGTCCAGTTATTTCATAGAAGCACTTAGAAAACTGCGATACCTGGATTTATAAGTGCGCTTCAACGCTGTTCGAGTGCTTCGCGATAGAATATATAAAAAAAAAAAAACCACATCGCTGAGGCCATTGAAATTTTATTTAGGGTACAAATGTGTGCGCTCAACTTCGAAACCAGATGCCTTTCCTTCATACAGTCCGTGCGTGTGGCTACTTTGACCACACGCGAAAAAATTCGACAAGAAGCACTTTCTAGAGAATTTCTCTGACAGAGCAGGGTACTATTCTCAGCCAGAGCAAGGAGCCCGTCCTGTCAACTTCCCTTTCCTTTCCATCCTTTATTTTTTAAATTCCTTATTCTATTTCCCTTTCCTACCTTCCTTTTAATCCTGTTTTTTCTCTTTCTCATTCCTTTTTTGTTCGCGCACGTGGGCCGTCAGTTCTCGCATTCCCTTGACCAGGAAAGCCAGCATCTGTTGACCCCTGCAGCCGAGCAAAGATAGGAGGTGTAAAATGCCTTCGGGAGGGAAATTCTTCACCGCTGGTCTTCCTCTTCTCATGGCAAACGAGATTTGCTCGGGGCGAATGGGAGCGCCCGCGTCTTCGGCTGAGGCCGGGAAATGCTGACTCAATTTGAGGACGCCTCGGCTAGGAGCTCGCAAGCACAGTGGCGCACTCTCTTCAACCTATCCTCTATCCTCCTCCTCCTTAGAAGTCAGCGAGAGACCTAACCCCTGCCGCAGCTAGCGAGTCGGGCTTGTCTCGAATTAACCTTGTTTCCAGGCCGGGTGTCAGTTTGCCGAGCTGTAAAACACCCAGTTGTGCTGCGCACAGCGCCGCCAAGTCACTATTCTCCCAACCGCCGCACCTCCTATAGGGGCTCCGCGACGAGCTCGAATACCGTGCGTTTATCGGAAGGGACAGCCTCGCCCGGTGGGGGCTGCTCCTGATGTTTAACTGCTGATTCCCGCGAACGTTTACGTACTTCCTCCCGCGGTGCGTGGGCCGCCCTCGCTAGAAAAAGCGATAAAAGGCGAGCAAGGTGAACCCTACTCGGGCCGCTCATCGCGCCGTCGTATAGCATTTTACTCGTAATGGAAATAAGTTTCTCTTTCTTCTCATTGCTGTCTGCTTCGCTGTCTTCTCTTTTACGTGTTTGTGTCTGAGTGGCAAAGCCACGGTTAGAGGCATTTTTGGCCTGCACGCAAAGCGGTCGCTGGGATATTACGGTGATCGTGATGTTTTCGTCGAACGTGCATATTCGTAATTGCGATCCGTCTGATGTTTAATGACTTTCTTGTTTCCTTTTCTTAATTTCTGACCCTTTCTTCAGCTGAAATCCGAATGCTGCGCTTATAGTCAGGGTGAATGCATATATTTGCTCTTCCTCAGGACTCGAAAAAAAAATAAAATAAACGCACAAGCTATGCTCCTTCTGCACCCTTCCATGGTCTATATATTGCATTTGTTCATTTTATACAATGGACCATCCTTGCGCACGTCTCAGCAAGAGTGAGGTCATAGGGGAAGACAGCTTGTTCGGAAAGAGGAACATAGCGTCTTTGCTTGTTCCACTTTTGGTGACCGCACCACCCTCTCGTCGCCGACACCCGACCGCCGACGCCGCTGGTGCCACAGCAGCAATAAAGAACACCGCCGCTCGTCCCTCTGTTCTCACGACATCCGGCCACTGTGCAGAGTGTCCTTATTTGCCTGCGGTGGCGAGTGACGTTGGTGCTCGGTATATAGTGAGATCAGCGATCATGGGTGCCGATGTTTTGTTTAGGTTTCTTTTTCTTTTTCTTTTTTTTTTTTTCACTGAGAGTACGCCGAACCTGTAGTTTGCCGGCTTCGAAGCCGCACAGAAGGAGCGGATCGTTGTCTCGGCGGTGACCCCAAGGGAGAGAGAGATGGTGTGAGCTTGCTTCGGGTCCCCGATGCCGCTGCCTGTTATTTAGCCGTGTCAGCGCTCGCACACAGCGGGCGGCGCAGGACCCCACACTCACTGGAAGCGGTGCCGGGCGGCGTTTCTCACGCGATGCTAATGACGGTAGCGTCGTCGTCCTCGTCGCGCGCTCTCCTCGGGTCCGCGCTTGCCACTATGCCTTCAACGGCGCGGGAGGCGTTGTTGGCCCGGCAAAAAATGGAGTCCGGACGGCGCTTGCACAGCAGCATCGTAGGCGCGGGGTATCGCGGCCGCCACTCAGTCGGGGATCGATGCGAAATCGTGGCCGAGCATAACAAACGTGCCAGCGCCCGTTGGTCCCGCTACCGCCGCTGGCTGGCCTCCCACTCTGTACGGTGGTGTATACATACTGCGCTCGTGTGCCGCCGACTCTGCTGCGCGCTCCCCAAGGAGGAAACGAGAAGGCATTTTTCACACTGGGAACACAGGCGCTGCTTTCCTGACTATAGTTGGAGGGAGCGGGGGTTGTGGCCCGAGCCAAGGGTGCGCTGCTTGGATAGCTGCACCCGCTGTTCCTCCTCTCAGCTTACCCGCACTTTCTACGCTCACTGAAATATGTGGGGAAGGGGGAGAGGGCTGGTGTCGGTCAGGACCTCTATGATCTATATGAACCCCCCCCCCCCCCCCCCCCCCCCCCGACGTTGTTTGGCTCGAAACAGGGCACGCGCGCGTCGTCCCTTTTTGAGTGGAACATACTTCCGCTGAAGCGTGCTTCGACTTTTGAGCACTCACAGCCTGTTCTCGAAAGAAGAGAACTGGAGCAGGAAAAGAATGTCATACATAGAACGGGACACGAGAGAAGGGGGGGACTGCTGTGCAAGGCTGGTTCGTTGTGAGGAACGACGGTGATGATGTTGCTTCTCGGGGCTTATTGCGATCGTTTTTGTCACGCCGCGCTGTATTGAGAGGGTGGCTGAGATATTGGTGAGGCTGTGGTACAGGCAAGGCGGTATAAGCTTTGGTCTGTATTTTGGTGCTGGCTCCTATCGATATAAAAGGTGCGCGTTCTTGTAGCAATGTCTCATATGCTACCCGGCTAAATTTCTCAATTTTGCTTTTCTAGTAGAATATCAATGATCGAATCCATGCAGTGGCTGCTGCTTTTTTGCAGGTGGCTCTTGCAATTTAGAGCGGTGCTGTGATATTATTATGTGTAGTCCACCTTTGTTAGGCATTTTTACATGGACGCGAATGTGTTTCATTCTTTTCGTTTCCGAAAAAAAAAAAAGAAATAAAAAACATGTGTTCTGTACGTAATTTTCTTTTTATTAAGAAATATCTGCATGTGGCGACACATCCCGCACAGCTGCACAGTATGGTACTGCTCCGCAAACGAATGAATAAAAAAAGAAGTGAAGGAAAGAAAAAAGAAGGATGAAAAAAAAAATGAAGAAAGCCCGCCTTGTATTCAGGGACGATGTCTCGATATTCTCCAGATGCTTCCTGTCAGGCAAGGCGCAAGGCTATTACGCAAAAAAAAAATAATAAACACAATATAAAGGCGACACGAAGAACCGTATAGCGGCTCGAAAAGCTATAGCAACATCGCGACAACACCGGCGCGAATCGGCCCTGACGCCCACTTGAATCCCACTTTAGGCGGGGCGCGAAAGAATGCCGGTTGAAAGCCCAGCGCGCTTGGCGGCGTCTTCTTTCCACAAGCGAGAAGAAAGCGCGTGCCCCTGAATAGAGTCGGCTGCTTTGTTTCCCCTGACTTGGACCGCGCGCGACAGAAGAGAGTGAACGCTGTCTCCTCCACTTCTTTTTTTTCGCTCGCTTTTTTATTTATTCTCCACTTCATGCATTTCATGTATCGATCCTCACCGAGCATTGTGCGCACCCAGCACAGCCTCTAAAGCCGTCGATAAAATGCGCTCATAATCTGTGATGCAAGGCGTTCGAACTCAAGTGCAGCGTACCGAACTTAACGTTATGCACGCCTCAGAATCCAGCGTTGCCGTGCCGAATGCATCCAGGCGGAAGCAGCCTAGGCCGTGCAGCCAAGCCGAGCCAAAGCCTCCAGTTTTCCTGCCGTTCTCCCTCTGTACCGTTATATGGTCCGTTTACGTCAGCCGGAGCGAGCCGCCTCGCTCGAACGGCGCGCGCGACGGGTTAAGCTGAGCGCGCGCCACTCGGGTCTGCTTCGAGGAAACAACAACGCGTTCGAGGATTTACATAAGCGCGGAAGGTCTCGCAGCCGTGAGCCCGCGCTCGGTTTCCAGGGGAAGAAGCAAAAGGAAATCAAAACGCGCCTCTGGAAATGACGAGAAATAAAAGGAAGCGAACGAGAATGAGCGCGTGTCAAAAGAGTTCCTGCAAACTTTCACGCCTCCGACTCTCGCATGCAGCTGGTTGGGAACGCGATGCGCGCGCCTCCCTCACCGCGGATACAAGCACGTTTCTCTCGGATGCGACGACGCCTGGTTCGCGCGACGACGCTTTTCTCGTTTTTGCATCCACATTTGTGCTGTCGAGGGCACTGCAGATTCCTCGCTCGTGGCGGAAGGGAGTATTACTGTGTTTCTCCATTTTCCCGCTGTAACCATCCGCCATTTTTGTTTTTGTTTTTTCACGATTTTGCTCGCCATGTGATTCTTAGCCACTCGGGTTTCCGACGGCTGCGTCGCGTTGCGTCTGCTGAGCCGTGGAATAAAAGAGAGCGCGCCGTCGATTCACGTCAGTTTTAGTGCCGGCAGCGTTTTCAGATGGCGGAACGACTGGTGACGTGCCGAGGAAACGGCGCTGTCGAAACGAGCTTTTCGAACTGCGTGCAGTCGTTGCTGCAGCTATGTTCCTTTTTCTTATTTTCATAACGGAAGAGGCGAGGGCGCTTGGTTTTGCAGACGCACTTCAGCGGGGAAGAGACAGTGCGCGCAATTGGGAAATCCACGCTCTACATGCATGCAACCGCGTACGCGCTCAATTCGTCTGAAAACACCGTTCATTCTTGCTGTTCCTTCTTCAGTGCGCCGTGCTGTCAGCGATGCCTTTAGTGGGCGATATGACTATCTGTGCCCTCCGCCTCCTCAGCCGTTCTACCCATTCTTTTTTATCTTTCGCGTAGCTACTGCTAATACGCATCTCTGACTTCACTGCCGTTTCATCCAGGGTTGCGCAGTCTCGGTAAGTGAGCTTGGTGGCTTTTTATATTACCGATTGTAACGCGCAGCTAGCCCGCAGCAGATTCATTATATACGCGTGGTAATTATGAAAATGTGGTGCTGGTGAGAGGGATAACGATGGCCTCGGTAACTACTGCGAAGTTCACGCACTAGAATCACAGCTGTTTTGCAAGAGACAGTCGCCCGCGCGTTTGACCACCATGACACAAAGGCGGCGTGTTTCCTCTAGCGAGTTTGTACAGCAAGCACAGGCAGCGAACGAGCTGACTGGCTGCAATGCGAAGTTGGCAATATTGGCGCGGGGAAATTATTATTTAATCTCTCTTCGAAAAGAAATCGGATTTTCGCCCGAAGTAGAAACGAAGTCCTTTTCGACTGCAGAGATTGGATAGCATCTATACGTGCTTTTTGTGAATGCTGAAAAAGCGAGCTGCTGAGTGTGAATGCTTTCAGCAGAGATTGATGCGGAACGCGTATTTCTGATAGGATGACCGGTGACGCGAGAAGCGACTTTTTGGGATTAACATAGTGAGATAAAGCTCAAGTTCTCTGAACCTGCTAATGTGCGTGGAAGATAGCGTTATATATAGTGCACAGTCTCCAACGTACCGTTCCGTTGTGATTCGTACCTGTGCAATGAAAACACGGCTATGTCCGTCCACTGGATATCCGCACTTTTTCTTTTTATGTTTGTTTACTTGTTTTAAATGGATGTGTTCCGATTGACTCGTTTCTTCTTTGGTTATCTTCTGTAGCGTCAAACCTCATTTAGCCGCACGGCTCCTGCGTTCATTCCGCTCATTATCGTAATGAATGACAACGGAGGTCACAGCAGCGCATCGCCGGCGCACGATTCGGCGGTGTCATGCCTGCTACACGGCCCACGGATCATTGAATGCTGCTCTGATCATGGCAGGCTTTCACGGGTCGTTGCTCCGTGGTGATTTGCGCCGAGCTCACGTCTGAGGCGTCGGTTTCAAATCTAAGTTGCCGAAAATTTCTCTTGTTAACTTTCCTAATCTCACTCGCCATGTACGCGCCGAAAATTGTGCGAAGCTTTGTGAGCGATATTTAAGTCCGTGCGATAATACCTCGAACATCACAGCTGGCTTACTTTAATCTGGTCATCTTGGATTACGGGGTTTGGTCGAACGGTGCTATTGCTGTTTCAACGGCTTTTTTTTTCTTCTTTTTTATGAAATGTGGATGAAGGTTGGACATCAAATAAGAACTTCATCCTATTCTTGTTCGAAGCTAGGCAGCGAAGTTAATAGAAGTCTTTCCTAAGTAGGTCGACGCTAGTGAAAAACGGGACACGTGCGATTAATCCGAATACAACAAACTAGCAGTACGGCATTAACAAAGCACTCAGGTTTAAATCTTTCTTCTTGGCGCACACTGAATTGAAGGCGCCCTTCCATGACTTTGAAATAATGAAGAACACTTCAATTGATGATCTTGTCTTTTTCGCTGAAAGGAGTGTTGCGTTGTCTTTAGAGACTGATCAAAATCTGTTTTTTTACTGTTTTAGCAGATTGTATAACGCGCGCGCGCGCGTGCGTGTGCGTGTGTGTGTGTGTGTGTGTGTGTGTGTGTGTGTGTGTGTGTGTGTGTGTGTGTGTGTGTGTGTGTGTGTGTGTGCGTGTGTGCGTGTGCGTGCGTGCGTGCGTGCGTGTTGTGTGTGTGTGCGCGTGCGTGCGTGCGTGTGTGTGCGTGTGCGTGCGTGCGTGCGTGCGTGCGTGCGTGCGTGCGTGTGTGTGTGTGTGTGTGTGTGTGTGTGTGTGTGTGTGTGTGTGTGTGTGTGTGTGTGTGTGTGTGTGTGTGTGTGTGTGTGTGTGTGTGTGTGTGTGTGTGTGTGTGTGTGTGTGTGTGTGTGTGTGTGTGTGTGTGTGTGTGTGTGTGTGTGTGTGTGTGTGTGTGTGTGTGTGTGTGTGTGTGTGTGTGTGTGTGTGTGTGTGTGTGTGTGTGTGTGTGTGTGTGTGTGTGTGTGTGTGTGTGTGTGTGTGTGTGTGTGTGTGTGTGTGTGTGTGTGTGTGTGTGTGTGTGTGTGTGTGTGTGTGTGTGTGTGTGTGTGTGTGTGTGTGTGTGTGTGTGTGTGTGTGTGTGTGTGTGTGTGTGTGTGTGTGTGTGTGTGTGTGTGTGTGTGTGTGTGTGTGTGTGTGTGTGTGTGTGTGTGTGTGTGTGTGTGTGTGTGTGTGTGTGTGTGTGTGTGTGTGTGTGTGTGTGTGTGTGTGTGTGTGTGTGTGTGTGTGTGTGTGTGTGTGTGTGTTGAAGTGATGGTGCACCTATCGAAGAAGCACAGATGTACCTGCAAGCATCACAATGGCGGTGTTCTGATTTTCAACCATTGTTGCACGTAATAGCCGTAATAATGCACGCAGTAATCAGAGCGATACCGTACGAACGTACATTGTGTAATGCACATTACAACTTACAGAACGTCAGGTAACCGTCATTCGAAACATTTAGTTATGCTGTGTCGCTTTAGGCGCTCCCTGCACAAAAGCATTCATTATATTATTGCGATGTAAACGAATTCGAAAAAACTAGTCGGGGTTTGATTCTACTGTGCTTGGTTAAAGAGGTTTATGTGAATGTCACTACGACCGCTTAACGTTGAATCTGCATTACGGATTCAGTCTGCTACTTTGTAACAAAAAGCTCATAATACACATCGCATCCGAACACGGCGAGCGGAGCTCAAAGCGGACAGGTTTAGTGTGCGAAAGTTAACTTCAAAGTAGCACATATCCTCCCCCTTCCTTCCTCCGTGCCCCGGCTCCTTTCATACCTCCGCACACTTTTTTGTTCATTGATCTTATGAATTTTTTCCAGCCTGCTTAATCGGCAGTTTTCTGGAAACACAAAAAGCGGCGCGACATGCCACCCCCTCCCTACCCTCCTCCTCCCAGCGCACGCAGCCTAATTGTTTGTTCCCACGCATTGCGCTCGGTTTATCTGCGTTTCGGGCTTTAAAGGCACCGACGCACGACAAGCTAAAGGAATAAACGCTGAATGTCATCGCGCGGGAGGGGGAAAAAAAGGCAACTAACTTTGCCGAAGGACGGACAAGCCCGCTAATTAAATGGCCACCCCCTCCTCCTTTTTCCCGTCCCTTACCTAGCGCCCGCCGCTACCCGTCATCGCAATAACATTTTCCCCGGACGTCGTTATTTTTGGGCACTTTGTTGGGGCGCATCACGCTGTCGCTTTATTCCGGGCCAGTCCGCCGCCGTTCGACCTCTGGCGTCGCTGGAGGCACGCCGGGCTCGAGTCGTCAGAAAACAAGGCTCGTCCGCATTCAAACTCCGTCCTTCGCTGCGGCAGCGACGACTGCTTTCACCTTTCCCTCTTCTTCCTCGTCCTCCTCATCTGTCTCTGCCTTTTTGTGCGTTGCCTCTTTGCTTGCTCGGAGCGCCCACCATCGCTCTGCTCTCTGCTTGCACTTCCGTCGTTCCGCTTATTTCTTCGCTGGCGTTGTTGTATAGTTATAATCTCCGTGACGCTGTTCGCTGTTTTCTCTCCCTCTCCTTTTATTTTCTGCGTTCAACTCTTTCTTTCTCTCTCGCTCTCTGTCTATCACATGCGAGCTTTCGCCTTTCACCTCGGAACGTTTCCACTGCTGTTATGGCCACCGTCTTACTCCGTGTCAAAAACCCTGTCGTTTCCCTTCCTCCCTTCCGGCTGCAGTCACGTTCACCCCGTCAGTCGACACTGGTGCTACTGGCGTCATACGCGGCATAATAATAATGACTCTGACTGACTGAACGAAAATAATGAAGGGCGAGGAAGCAGCCGGAAGGCACGAGAAGGAGCCGGAGAGAGGAGGAAAGTCACGGGGGCGATAACGGAAACGAAACTAGGTGTTTTTGTTTCCACACGGTTTTCTCACCGGGTTATGCACCGTACGTCAATTTCTTCATTACTGCTCTGGGGGTGCAGCGGTGTTTTGGTCTCCCCCACCCTCCCCCTTCTCTCTTTCTCTCTTTCTGACTCGCCTTGTACCGGGTCGTCCGGTTTTGTTGCTCCATTTCCTCGTGCCCATTGTCTATTAGCAGTGCCCTCACATCTGCTTGCTTCTATCGTTCATTCCCACCTCGCCCGGCTTCGGCAGACTTCGAAACGACAAGATGGCTCCTCTCCACTGCTGCCTGCGCTATCGCAGGTACGCGGCGCAGGAGCGCTTTGAGAGTCCTCGCCCTACTGCATCCAAGTACACCCCTCTCCCCTTGCGCAAATCTGCCCCCTCGTCTTAACGCCACCGCCTACTGCTCTTTTCACGGATCTCTCCCCCTCCCATCCCTTCCCCTCCTCCCGCTCACCGTACAATTACGCTCTCCGGCACCTCTCCGTCGTCGTCATCGTCATCGTCGCGCTAACGCCGTCGGCGCCGCTCTAGGCGTCTCTTTTCAGGCTTGCCGCCGATGGCCGAGGGCCTGCTCGTGACACGTCAATGTGTGCGCGCGCGGCCCGCCGAGGCGCCAGACCATGGGGTCTCCTCTTTTCTGCGCCGCTCAACTTCGTTTCGCGCGAACACACCTTTTGTGCGTGCGCGCCTTATAACGCCTTTCCCGCTCTTTTTTTCCCTTCTTCATTCTATTTCTTGTCTCGGGAGCCAGCGCTGGGCCGTGTTTGCCTGGCCCCGGCCTTTCCCGACCTGTCCCCGAGGGTGCGCTTGCCTGCCATGCATTGAGGAGACGTGGAGCAGAGCGCGCGCTGTAAGCACTAGTCTTTTCGCTGTAATTTTTTTTTCCTTCTTTTTGCATCGAAGCGGCTAACTGAGGAAGATTGAAACTTGGGCGCAAAGACTGGTAGGCGCGCACCAGGGGACGTTAAACGCTCATGTGAAGGTGATTAATTCCTCGTGACGCGTTCCAGATGTGGAGCGCCGAGACCGATTCAGTGTTCTTGTCTCCTGAAAAAGTTCGTGCAGCGAACTGGATTTGTTTCTACAAATTTTACGTTGGGGTGTGAAGGTAACGAGTGGACAGAACAGGTGTATAAATGGATATAAGCTCTGCTATTACTTTATGTAATCGGTATGATCGCTTTCTTTTCTTTATAAATGCTGCATTGGTAAATTTTAACATGTAATCGTCGTATAAAATCCCTTCCAAGCCTTTTTTTTCTATCGCAGTCGTACCATATGATGCCATTGTTGTTGCAGAAAACGTTTATTTTAGGAAAGGGCTCTCAGTAAGGGGTGTTGTGCCCGGGTGAGCCACCCGGATCCCGCTCAACAGAGCGCCGGGCTTCTCCTGCTGACACCCTCTTTACCGTTTTGATGCTGCTTCTCAAGCCAGCGGTGCATTGCCGGGAAGCATCGAGCGGTCCACATGATCAGACACGTCTGGAATGCCAGTGACAACCGGGCGCCGGTTCCCTGGCGGCGAGTCACCTTCGCACCGCAGATTTGAAGCGAGCGATCTGCGCGCTCGCTGATTGGACCCCTCGGGCCACCGTCACATGCTGCATCCGGACTGGACAATTTGAGTGATACTGACTTCTTTTACACCCTGTATAAGCGAGCGCACTGCCTCCGGAGAGCGAGAGATTCGAATCGCAGTGCCTTCAACTGCACGGAGTAGTGTAGTCTATGGCTTTGTTCTTTCTGATCTTTAATTTATAAAGCAAAAACAAAATTATTGTTACGTGAAGACTCAATCTATTTACAGTATATTTACAAGATTGCAACTGGCATAGCAGCAAATAGTCCCACTTCGTCATCTATCTTGCCGCGATACAAGGGGGAAAACACTTCGTCTTCGCGTAACAATATATATATATAACTCTTTTCTAAAATCTTGAAGGCTTATAACTATGGGCTGTTTTTTTAATAGAAGCGTTGCTCGGAAACGAAGCGTCTCTCAAAGATACATTTAGTCATCGTCTCTATTTTAAGACACAAACAGTTGCTTCAAACTGCGTCTGGCTTTGTATTTAACTTAATTTTACGTTGTGTGCATTTGAAGCGAATGATCAAGATATTTCTGGCGCTATTTGTTAAAATCGAGCCAAAGAAAATTGCCAAACGCTTCCTATCTGCACAGCGGCCCAGCAGAGCTGCGTGACGCTCAGCACTCTCAATAAGCGTGGTATAACTCCAATGTTCTGTAGATCCCTTTGATTTTTCATCTTCGTCAGAAACAATTGGTGCTAGCCCAGGAGGCATTTTAAAGGTTACCTTTTGCAGCGGTGAGAAAGATTCAACTAGAATTTCTGGAGACTTTCTGGTTTTGTCAAACTTCTAATTTTAAAATATCCCCATTTAGATAAGCGTGTTCGCTGCAAGCGGCTGACAAGTGGCGCCAGTTGGTTTGACAAGAAAATTGAACAGGTTTCATATGACTTCCTCCTTGGTTGTGTTTCCGTCAGGCGCAATGTTAACCTTCAAATATTTCTTGCACATCATGCTGGCTTCACAAGATTGAGAATAAATCTGGATAAAGATTTAATCCAAACGCTGGTAAAAGAAATACAAATAAAAAACAACAACAACAAGCATCTGGTATAAACAGTCATGTCTGGTGCCGCTGACTCATTAACTTATGACGTCCGACAGAGCCTCAGAGCTTTAGGGCTATCGAAACAGCCTATTCGCTGAATGGAGATACCGGCAATAGGTAGTCACATAGCGGCATGAGCACCTCTCATGTCTCCTACCTTGTTCGGCGCCTTTCAAACAGGTAACGCTACTCCGAATAATATGTTGACTTACAAAATAGCTAGAGGGCGTTGATAAAGAGGGACAAAACAGGGAATCTAGCTGGTAAGAAAGATAGATAAAAAAAATAAAGGAAGAAAGAAAGTCTTCAGTCCATGCTGCTCGGCAGTGGCTAGTCTCAGCGAAAGAACGAAAGGCAGTATGCACTTTTCCTTTCCTTATTCCTTATCGGGCGGACAACCACTTTGCCGCACCGCCAGGGGCTGCGCGAGAACGTGTGCATTCACTCGCCGCTATCCGCAACGTGCACGTTGGAGGCGGCGAGCAACAACCAACTTGGCCCACGCGGCAAGCGCCTAATCTCTGCTTCCATCCGCTTCGCATTGAGGTGCGCCGGCTGCAACCACCATCGCTCAGGCAGTGCAGACAAAAAAAAAAAAAATTAAATAAGAAGGCTAGAGCTCTCTCACCGTTCCATACCTGGCTGTAGCTCTCCCGGTCTCCTTTCCTTACTCTGGCGCCTTTATCGAAGAGCGCGCGGCTTCTCTGGCCAGCGCTGCAGCGCAGTGTGAATATGAATGGATACCTTGGCCGCCTGGAGCGCGGTCCGTAAATCCCGGGCCCGCGAGCAGTCGGGAGAGCTTATCTCCGGGGTGCGCACCGCAGTTAGTTTCTGCCCTCCTCCTCTATTTTTCCTCCTCTCCTATTTCGTTGACCGTAGCGGCCATAGCTCGGTAGAATTTCCCTTCTTTCCTCTGGCTGAAACCCTGCTGCGCCACGCGGAGTGCCCAACGTGGCGCTGACACCAGAGCTCACTCTCTGTTAATTAAAAATTTCCTCGCTGAATCTTTAAAATGTGACCCGCGTCCTCCCGTCGGCGTCGTAGCCTTCCCTCGGGAGTCTTGCTCCTGTACACGATCGCCCCAACGCCTGGTGGCAGGCTTTGCGCGCCGGGCCGCATGCTGGATCTACATGCGCGCATACGCGGCGACCGAATCCGGCCGGCGAGGCGACGGCCTGCATAATTCCTGCGCCAAGCTGGGGCCTGCATAGCGAGTGATGGAAGCTTGCGTAGGTGGTGAAGGAAATAAGAAGGACGTAGTGGAGAGAACAGAGGGCAAGCCGCCTTTGCATGCCATCGCCGCCCGGGGGCCGGCCTATGGCTCGACCGAGCGATTTCGAAATGGCGTCACCCGTTGTTGTGCAAAGCCTGGATATAGATGACACGACCTCCAGCTTCTCCTCCTATGGCTCCCTCGTGGGGAATGCGCGCGCAACTGACGCATACGCGAGCCCTCAGAAGCATGTATGGCGATGTGTACCCTCCCCTCCTGTCACGCGCGAAGACGAAAAGCCAGTCGTAGCTCAGAGCGGCCGCCGTAATCCAGACAAATGTGCCTCCGCGCTATGCTTTCCTGCCGGACATTGCGATGCCGTGGAGAAGTTTACGTAAAGGCGCGCTCAGCTGGTGTCGGTGCGTGTGTGCGCGCTCGTTGGACGTTGGATACGCGGAATGTCCGTTTCCTGCATGCACGAACATTCGGATTCAAAAATTCAGAGTGCCTCCTCAAAGTACCGTCGCAGCTAGAGTTGTAAACTGTGCGCCAACGTAGGGCTGCTATAAATGTTTTAGATAGGTTACGGCTTCCTTATGCTATGTGACCATAAAGCGAGCGTGAGCAAAAGCTATAGGGCGTGTTGAGGCCATCGGCAGGCGCAGTTTAACAAATTTTATCCATTTGAAATATATATGCAATCCGTGGGCTGATACATTTCACAAATCGAAACCGAATTTGTTTACGGTCGCTATGGTTCCGTGCGAGTTGTTTAAATAAAAAGTGAATGGTGCTTACGGTGCCACTAATATTAGTAGCTGAATGCCAACGCCTCGTTCATCGCATATGCTGGTGGGTAAGTATCGACGGTACAAAATTCCCTCGCCTCCATAAACAAGTTCCAGTCTCTGGACATCCTTCTGTGATCACTGCAGGCCAACGCCGAGCATCGCCGACTGCGATTTTTTTCTCAATGCATCGCGACGCATTTGATGAGCGTGAATAAATAATCTCAGTGATGCAGTAATAACATCCGAGAGCTTCTGACCGTGTTGCTTTTCCCTAGGACTAAATTCGCACTGGGAATCGGTTTACAGAGACTGTTTCTCGTTCTTTGCATAGTAATGCAACGAGCGAATCACTAGCTGCGAAAACTTGGGAGTATTTTCTCCAAGCATAGAGCCTCGCTATATATAAAAACGCACCTCTTTAACCCGTATTTATGATAAGGATTTCTTCATTATGCTATGCGGGGAAATTGCGTCTTGCGTATAGTAGAGGCGCGTGTTTTCATGGAGGCAGAGCGCTCGGTGCCTCGCTTGGAAAAGAAATACACTGCGGCTTAGCTAAACTTGAAGGAGGAAAGAGGTGGGGGGTGGGGGGGGGGGGGGGGGCGGGGGGGTGTATCATGCTGTCTCTTTCGCTTCCTCCGAGGCGACGGATGCCAGCGAGAGTTTCTTCCTCACGCATATTCTTTTTCTTCTTCCACCGGCACGGAACGAACCAGGCGTCGTCCTCGCAAGCTCGGGCTCCCCTCACCCCCAGAACGGTCCGCTGGCAGGCAGCAGGCAAGCCCGGGCTCGCACGCGTGTGCATAATCTCCGTGGGAAAGCGCTGCATTGACGAGACGGAGCGCGTCTGTTTGTCTCCTTTTCAAAACCCTCCATCGCTGTCCGGAGAAGAAAGGCATCGAGTGCACGCGCCTTCTCTTCATTGCACTCAAGAAGAAGATATACTCTGCGGATTCAAAACGCGCTGAGATAGATAGAGAGACGAGAATAGGGAGGATGAGAAATGAAAAGACCGGTCAGAAAAGAGAAGGGCGCGGACGGGAGAATAGAAACGGCAGCTGTGCTGCGTTGTGAAGGCTTTCAGGAATCAAATCCCTGGCACCGACAGAATCCGTTCGAAATCACTTCTACCGCCCCCTCGAAATAGGGACTTTCTCGCGAGTCGGCCTTGCAGCCGGCGGCAGGGATACGGTAAGACTTGTGTGAGAGCGCACGCATATGGTCGCTTCTTCACGACTAGCCAACTATGCCCCTCCCCCTTTTGCTATTGCAATTGCTCCAAGGCTCTGGAAAAGATCTAGTTTACTTTCTTGCTCTTTTGCGATCCTTCGTATTTTTCTTTTGTCGTATTTTTCTTCCGTATACGCTGCAACACTGCTTTTTAATGGACTCGCGTCTTTCAAACCAGCAAAGAATAACATCTGCTTGGAGAAAAAAAAAAAAAAGGATTCGAAAAGTCGAAGTAAGCGCGGGCTAAAAACGGGCATTCTAGGGAAGTTCATCGGTGTCCTATTTTCACTCTTTTTGATGTTGATTTTAATTGCTCTTATGACTGGTATGAGCATTCAGAACAAAATCTTATTTATTATAATAGAAGTTTTTCTTTAATATTACGAAAGAAACTTCGACGCGGACCCACAATTAAAACGCCCACATGCGCGTGTGCTGCCCACGCAAAACGAACAGCCTGGAAAAAATAATGAATATAGGACTATCTAAAGCTCGTATAGTTAGCAAAGCGGAGAAGGAACTTGAGTGAATGAAAACATCTTCACCACGCCGCTGTCAGTCCTCCCTGAAAAAAAAAAAAAAGAAAAAGAAAAAAGAAAAAAAAAAGAAAAAAAAAAAAACGAGCAACGTTTTGCGATGTTGACTAGATGTAGGTACGAAACGTAATGTTTTGTCAACAGAGGGGACCCTCACCTCATCCGTTTCCCCACCAGAAGGAGCAACTTATCTCCGGCATCATATTAGAAACTCGGTGCCTGTGACCTCAGAATGTACGCCAGTGATTCGCTGCTTTGCCGCCTCGCCTTACAACTCCAACGGCACCCCCCGCAGAGAGACAGCATTTACGCCAGCAGCAACAACAGCAAGCGACGCGCTACTCGCAAGCCCCACGCCGCGGGCGCCCCGCAAAAGTTTGTCAGGGACACGGGAGACATCTCATATCCTCCGCGCTGAAGCGCGACGCGGTGAACGACGTTTACTACCGTAGCAGCGGCGCACGACATTTGGCTCTCTCTCCTTCTGTCTCTCTCTCTCTCTTCCTGCTTTCTGCGCTTTCTTCCCTTAAGCGCCGGCAGGCCGTACGTACTTGTTAGGCGTCGGAGCTGTAAACGGCAGCGCCAGGAGAACCATCTTTCTGGTTTCCGCTGGTTCTCCTCCCTCCACCTCCAGCATCGCAGGCAGTGCAGCCTTCCTATGCTCCAAGGAACACTGCAGGGTTGGGAGAGCGGGTGAGCAGCCCAAAGCCGCGGTGGCAGCGGACTCATTATTCATCCATCACGCCGCGAGAAATAAGCCTCCGCTTGCTGCGGACGGCCGCAATCTGGGGCGCATTGGCGCGCCCGTGGCCCATCGCTGGGACCCGCGGCTGCCGGGGGCGGCGGCGACAGCGGCTCGGCCGAGCACGCCCGGGGTCGCGCTCGGGACGCTTGACGCACACGCGTGGTTCGCGACGACGTGCGTACATGGATTGTGTTGTTGGCGATGTTGGTGTTGCTCTGTGGAGCGCGCAGCCTGCCCGCGTGGTCTCCCATCTCGCCTCGTGGGCTAATCCTGCCGCCGCGACATGAGTGGGCCGGAGAGCTTAATTTCGCCGTTGGTTCCCTCGCTCGAGCGTGAAACTGAGCCGCTTGCTTTTTTCTGCACCGATAGATGTATTCGCTGGGTTTGCGGAGCTCGCGTCATCGCTGTATTATTAATAGTATTGCTATTAGTAGTAATATTAGTATTAGCAGCACAACTAGTATTGGTGCATGATAGATTTCGATTCTTATGTGTCACAAAGCACAACACCATAGTATAGAATAGTAGTAGCGGAAAAAAAAAAAAAAAGTTTTTTTTTTTTTTTTTTTTTGGGGGGGGGGGGGGGATCAGATGATCGCATTCTGGCCAGAGAAAACAAAGCACTGTGTTTTCCTTACCGGTGGCCAATAATAGTTTCTAGTTATGCGATTCTGGAGGTATAGAAATAAAAATTATAAAGATAAAGTGGGTCAATAAGCAAACTCGTAAGCTGGGCTCAAGAAAAGAGTAGGGGCCGAGAACGGATAAACGACGATCCCTCAAGGAAACGAGTGGATGAGAAAAGAGAAGACGCAGCGGGGCGGCAAAGAGTCAGTTGGGCGGATGGGGTTGGGATGTTTGTGGGGATAGGCCGGCCTCAACAGGCGGGCGGCAGGACTAATTTGAGATCAATGGGACAGGAGGTGATTTGTTGTATTTGTAACCGGCACGATGATGGCTGCCACTTCACTCAGTGATTATTCGGTTTGAGTAGCGGGCCGTCTCGAAATATAGATGCTTGGTGTGGGGAAAAGGAGGGGAGTCGATCTGAACGCGCCGTTTTAAATGCTCCTTATACTCGATGACAAGACGAAACGTGCAAGTTATCTTGGCATGTTTCTGCGGCACGCAGCTGCCTGAATAGTGGTTTGGTTTGTCGGGTGTAACGTCCCAAAGCGACTCAGGATGTGAGAGACGCCGTAGTGGAGGACTGCAGAAGTTTCTACCACCTCGGGTTCTTTAATGTGCACTAACATCGCACAGTACACGGAAGCCAAGCTTTTCGCCTGCACCGAAGAGCAGCTGCCGAGGCCAGGATTCGATCCGGCATCCTTGAGCACATGTACGGGCGAACGTCGGAACCACTGCGCCACTCCAGCGGTGTCTCGATGTTCAAAAAATCTCGCCCGTCCATTAGTAGTACAATACGCATTGAGATCCGGCGCTGTTTCTTTTTCTTTTTTTTATATATATATCGGCACTCGCGATTCGGCAACGCTCTTACTGGTTATTCCCCAACGTCCTTGAATCCGTCCACCTGGAACGTTATACTTATTACGTCATAACTGTTTATTAGTCCCAGCTCTTATCCCCTGCAGCAGCGACTTCCCGGTCTAAATTTCGTTACAGTGAAAGAAAAGGCGGAACAATTTCGTTGCTTCACATCGGCGGTTGTTTTGAAGCTGTAAGCAAGATCGGACACTTGCCATATCTAGCGAGAAGTGAATTAGAGACGCGTGTCTGGTAAAAAAAAAAAAAATAAAACGTCTCCTTCCTTTTTAAGCAGCAAGTTTCACGATGGGCGATCAGTGACGCGCGCTCGTTGCTGTTTTCGAATTTTCACTTCTCCTTTCTCAGCAGTTTTTGCTCCCGGCTATGCTCGACATCATTGCGAGTATACGGAGAAGTCATTTTCGTCGACGTCATCACCTTTTCTAGTCGTTAGCTACGCAGCTTTTTTTCAGTCTCTTATTCGTCTCTCGCACTTATTTCGCAAGCCTAAAGACTGTCGGCAATTAGCCCGCTTCATTTCAACTCCGTTCTTTGTTTATCCTTTTATTTTCGAATGGCCATTCTTCTCATCGCCACGGGGAACGTATACGGGCTTCAGTCCTTCCTTATGCGGCGCATGAAACTAGCTAATGAGAAAAAACTGCGGGGACCGAAACGAATGGCTCGGCTCAAGCGCGAGAAAAGGCGGCGGCTTAGACGCGCGTTAGCCTAACGCGCGCACTTGGCCGAGAATTTATTCCCCTTCCTCCTCTGCGTCCGACACACTTCCCCTCTTCAAATTAAAGCAAACGGAAGAAATAACAAAAAGGAAAACGCTGATTGGCGCAAATTGAGCGGGTGTCAAGTCATGCGAGGGCAGCCCTTAATTCCATTTTCCACCCGTCGCCACGCTGCCTTTGGCGCAAGGTGGGAGGTGAAGGCGGCGCAGTGTAACGCTTCATTTCACCCCGAATTCTCCACGCTCACGCACGCAAGCACGCACCATCAGTACGAAGGAGAAAGTATTTATAGGCGACGAACGGCTGAGCTTCCTGCGTACTTTTAAAGTATCAGCACCTATAGCGTGCACGTGCACGCGGTCAAACGCTCTCTCTCTCTCTCTCTCACACACACACACACACACACACACACACACACACACACACACACACACACACACACACACACACACACACACACACACACACACACGCACACGCACACACACACACACACACACACACACACACACACACACACATACGCACACACACACACACACACACACACACACACACACACACACACACACACACACACACACACACACACACACACACACACACACACACACACATACGCACGCACGCACGCACGTATGCACGCAGAGCGCGCACTTGTACAAATGAGCGGACACTGGCTTGAGCGACCATCCTACTGTCTGTCGTATGCACTCTCAACGGGTGCACCAAAACCGGTAGCGCACGGCAGCCGGAGAGGCGCTTGAGGAATTCCAAACACGTGAGAGTATAAGCGGCTCTCTCTGAACGGCGCGATGGGTGTAGTAATTGGAGGGTGCAGAAACCCGGGGGTTGGTGGGAGTGAGCGGAGGCCCTTGTTTCCCGAAGGCTGCCACGTGAGTGCTCACGCTTGCTTCCCACGAAGCGCGTCCAGCGGACGCGCCAAGGCGCCCGTCCACACCTGCGGTGCTCCTCAACGTGTACTGGGCGCCGTGCGTACGGGCGTTCGTTGTCATTATGCTAGCACGTGCTCAGAGTTTTCGCCCTAACGTTCTGTGCAACGAACGGCCATGCCATCCCTCCCTCCTTTCTGTCTTTGTTTCGGTCTCTCTCCCTCTCTTCCGCTCGCTTTCGAAAGTGTGTTTCCTAAGCTCGTCGATGTAGAAGCCTCTTCGAACACTGGAGATTTTGAGATTAGCCAGGGAAGGCGTGGTGACGGCGCGCGTGGAGCCGCGCTATCTTGCCTGGCTAATAAAAGTGCTTCGTTGCCGCCCGGTTCACTTAAGAGGTGCGAGGAAAACAACGACGTAGAAGAGAAAATGAAAACAAGGACAAAAATGCGACGCAAAGGAGGTAGCGTATCGAGGCAGAGAGCGTTAGGAAGAAGCAAGGCTCCGTGAGATCGCCGTAATGAAGAGAGAAGCGCGAGATGGAGCTCAGCTTCGCATCTCCTCTCTCATCCTCCTCCACTTCCTCCTCCTCATCGTGCGCTGCCGCTCCTACGTTGCCGCATGCACGAAGGACGAAGAACAATGGAGGTAGCGACTGGGAGACTAAATACTTACTTGTGAGTAGTGAATGAAGCTAGAGATTGAAGAAGAAGGGCGAGAAGAAATAATGAATACGAAAGGACGACATATAAGCGCCCTGTCACTCGAGCCTTTTTGTTGCTGATCTCTCGCTTTCCGTTCGTTGTTCGCTTCGCATCGGTCAGGCTTTCTTTCTTTCTTAAACTTTCAATTCGTGCAAACTCAATGGGGATTGAGGGAAGAATTAAGCAGCACTCTCGTGAGCGAGAGATTGGGGGAGAATACTTTTTTTCTTTTATAACGGAGATACATTGTTCCGTGCGTGTGTTGGTGTGCGCAAGTATCGAACTAAGAGAAGACGACGACGTCGGGAGCTTATAATTAAAGCGCGGCACGCCTGAAAGGTACAGTTGGACAAGCGAGGCGGAAGAAGGAAGGCCCCGTCGCCGCCGCCGAAAGAAAATTCACTTACACGAGAGTGCGCTCCGCTATCGCCGCCGCCGCCGCCGCCGAGCGATCGCGCGCCAGCGCGAGCTCACGCACGGGGCTCGCGCTAGAAACCCGAGGAGCTGGTGCAGCGGTTGTAGGGAAAGGGGAGAACAGTCCTTACCTCTCTCTGTTTTCTCCTTCCTTGCACTGCCTCGCTCTTCCAGTGCGCTTCTCTATGGACGCAATGGAGCGTGACGGCCCTCTAGCACGCGATGCCTTCCCTTCGTACCGCGTTGTGGGCCCGCCCTGGTTCTTCGTCATGCTGTGTGCAGTTTCGCTTGTCTTCCGCCCCTTTTCTTCTCCTTTCTTTCTTTTCCCTATTCTACGTGAGTTTTTTTTTTTTTTCTTTTTCTTTTCTTTTTTTTTTTTTTTCCTCTTTCGCGCGTGCATGTGTACGTCGCATCTTCATAATGCTGAGTGCCGCCGCCGCTGCTGCTGCTGCCTGTGGTAACTGAATTTAGAATCATCGAGTATAGGCGCGCTTCTGGGATTCCCTTTAGCCATGTATAGTTTGGCTGCGGTGTGGCCGCATAGTTTCGCATGGTTTCGCTGCTTTCCAGTAGTGCCGTTTGATCGCGGGCTCGGTTCTGGCTCTCTTTTTTTGACGTATATGGATCTGCTTGTTTCAGCACTGTTGGGGCTTTTTGGGCGTGACGTGTAAATGCGACGATTCTCCGCCGCCAGCCTCCCTTCGTTTTGAACACCAAGTTTTCTGTGCTTTTTGTTTGTTTGTTTTGCTAGCTTTGTGACCGCGCAGTTTTATAGTGTTTTCAAAAGTTTGTATATGTGCTTGCACCGGGCGAGAATATCCACCTGCCAGGAAATTGGGTACATCCACGGCAATGTATACAGGTAAAGCTGGGTGTGTGACACATACACGTACCCCGATTGCGGACAACGGGTAAGGTTTTAAAAGCCTTAAAAGCTGTAGTACTTGCATTATCTCCTCCTCTGCGACCTCCCATAAAGCAGGGGGAGAAAATATTTGAGGGCAGGCTCGTGCGGCTGGGTACTTTCTTCAATGGGCCCGAAGAACAACGTGCGAAGAAAAAAACAAGATAAAACGACCGCCGCGACCTCTTGCGTCCGTTCAATGGCGCATCGTGGCAACACTGTATCGCTTTAACTTGAGAGTACCGCCTTCAGTGCTAACCACACCACTGCGCCGAGGCATCCAGTTATTGAGTGATTGCAATGTCGGGTGGAGCCCGTAACTACATACTGAGCCGCGCGTTAACGCCTGTATGTCGTGAAGGTTTACTTTTTTTCGAGCAACACGTGTACTAGTACTGCACGTCGCGTGACAGGCTTCGGGAAGTTGATCGCAGCGAATGGCAGTCGTATGTGCAAGCAATATTAAAAAAAAAAAAACGTAAGCGAGAATCGCGTGTCTTTTCTTGCAGAGAGAGTCTCATATCGTGCGACTATTACTCGGCAATTATTGACCCGTTAGATGGCAGCCTTCTCGAACAAACTAAAAATAACTGAGCTCCGTATAATGAAGCCGATAAAAAAAAAATGAAAATAATTTCTTTTGTTTCGGGGCAGCACAGTAAGTGCATGCGCGGTGTCGAAAGTAGTGCATGTTAACCGCGCTTCCGCGAGCCCGCAACGTTGTTATACTCACCTAATAATCAAAGGCCGCGGCTATAACCGTACACCGATGCCGTGGCTCCCGTGGCAACTTTACGACTGGAGCAGAATGACAAGCCATAAAATGCAGCGCGGTAACCGGAAGTTATTGTAGCCTGGCCGTCGTATAACAAACCGCCTGTGTTCTCTTCGTCGGGCAGATTTTTCGCAGTGCCCAAGGTCGGCCCGTATAGGCACCACGTATAGGAATATAGAAGAAAAATTACGTCCACGAAGAGTTGCGTCGTATTTCACGCCGAAAGCGGCCTCTTTCCTTTTCCGAGGCGCATCATGCTCTATAATAGCGAGCTTCTCGGCATCCTTCGATAAATAGGCTGGCTTCCTATAATCGGCTGACGAAGTGCAGTAGAGCAGTTCCGCATAAAGCGGGGACGCTTTGGCGTCAGTTACAGAGGCAGAGCTTTGTCGCCCCTTTGCCGATAGATCCCCAATGTAAACGATGTGTATTGTGCATGGTATCTGCGCGTGTCTTAGGAGTTTTATTTTCTTGTGCTTAAAATGTGTCCTGATTTCTGTGTGTACACGCGTGTTAGAAAGACTGGAACACACCGAAGGAGTACACAGGTCAGCAAAATAAATCACTGTAATGTCATTGTTTCTTTTTTCGTAAGCGCGTAGGAATATACGAAACCGTCGTTTAATACGCGCATTTTACACAATCGTAAAAACAATATAAAATGCAGGTCAAGTTCTTAGCACGAACTTGAAACGTCCTTAACATAGAACTCCAGCGCTAAGCACTGATGTTTTCTCTCTCTCTCTCTCTCTGTTTTTTCTTTTTTTTTACACAACATGCATGTCCTGGACTACGATAACGCATGTCTGTATTTAGTTATTCGGTCACAACACTGAGAGGCCAGCTTTGAACTTTTTTTTTTTTTTTTTTTTTTTGCGCCCACGAAAATAACGATTATGGTTGTTCGGCCCTTGTTTCTGGCCCATCTCTTCTTCCGGCTTCAACCGTAGCTTTAGGAAAAGTTCTTGCGCGTGCTCTGGTCGAATAGAAAAGCAAGAAAGGCTGGGAACTCGTCCGCAAATTACCGTGGTAGTTGGGCATCGGCCCCTGAGCGCCGTACGCCTGACCGAAAAGGAACGAAGAAAATACCAAGAACACCTGAACCAGAACAAAAGAAGCACCCTCGCTGTGTGAAAGTGCCGGGCCCGCCGTTCGGTCCCATTACGTGCCGTTTTTACTAGTCGTGTGAATTTTCGCTTCCCCCCTCTTCCATTCTGCATTCCTTTTATTTTTTTTATCTCCCCACCTTCCTGAAAAGCCTGTAGCACGTTCGAGGACCTTTATTTTCAGACCGCCTACCTACGCCGTTCTGCTTTTCCATCAAACACCTTCCTCTATCGATCTCTCTCTCTCTCTCTCTCTCTCTCTCTCTCTCTCTCTCTCTCTCTCTCTCTCTCTCTCTCTCTCCTTCCAATCCAGGAATGTAACATCGGAAGCGCGGTCACATGCATTGCTCATTTGCAGCAACCAGGAAGGAGGGAGAGCCTTTCGATCACAACTTTTTAACATTTGCCTTATTCTCCCACGAAAATTGGAACGTTGGCCGAGTGTGAGTCGTGAGAGGAAAAAAGAAAAGGAATATATTGAACGGAAGATGCTCTTTTTGCCTGTGCGGTTTTTTTTTTCCTTGTCTGCCTTCAGCCGCGTTTCATTCCTTTGTTTATACTTGTATCTCATCTTAACCTCATCCGCGTGCACAGATAGACGCGACCAAGGCGCAAATCATACTCAAGCAAAGTGCCGCTTTGCCTCCGTGGAAGGAGGCCGCGTCTTCCTGGTCATCGAAATGGACGTGTAGCCAGCAGGTTCAGTAATTGTGTAGACTGTGTAGGGGGCGAGCTTTCGTTCATCCCTGTCGTCGTTCGCATTCCAAGCTTGGGCAGGAAGGCAGCTTCGAAACACACTATAGTGAAATAGCTGCACAGAGGAAGGAGGAAGGAAAAACGGAGAAAGTGCGTTCCACTCTACGGTGCCTTGCTCCAGAGAAGAACGGCGCGGCGCTGAAAGAGGCGGCAGTGGTCAGTTAAGCCGCGGCCCAAAGCGCAGCGCGCTACGGGCCGCAGCTTCGAGGGAACCGGGCGGTGTTGGGGGGTCCGCGTAATGGCGTACGCTTATGGCGTCTCGGACAAAATGAGCTTGGCTCGGCTTGGTGTGCTTACGTGTGTGCGTTTGTGAGGGGAAGAGTTTGGCTAGCCGCCGGAGTTATAACACGCCGGCTGAGGCGAGCCTCTCGAACGTGTTCCAGCCCGGCAGCGGCTGCGACGGCGTCGGCTGGTTCCGCCTGCAGGCTGGCAGCGGCCTCCTCTTCGATAATGGCCACGAGAGCGCCGAGTGGTGTGTTTGTGTGTTTGTGTGCACACGGCCCCTATTCGAGCGAGGTGGTGCGGGGGCTAGCCACGAAAATGGTAGCGGTGGAAGGCGGGGGCAGCTCTAGCGGCGGGCTTCCTGGTTGCACAAGACGCCAAGCAAAACCGTAAGAAAAGTGCAAAGAAAGAAATCAAATTCTTTGTTTTTTGTTTACGTTATTTGGAGTATATCTTTTTTTTTTTTCCTTGCTGTTTATTACGATCAAATGAAAGCTCGCGTAAGGCGGTGTGGACGTGGGGCCCAGGAGATGAAGATGGAGCGAGCGAAAATGAAAGAGGAGCGTAGTTCGTCCGAGAAGAAAAGCAAGATGAGGATGAAAGGGGATGTGAAAAAGAGCGTCCGATTACAAGGCGAGAAAAAGCAGGGGAGGGGTTTGGGGTCGTGGAGTCGTAGAGAATTGGGAGGTCCGCTGGAACGTGGCTCGAACGTTATACATGTCCGTGTTTGTGTGTCTCCAGGCTGAGGAAAGGAGAGAGAGAGAGAGAGAGAGAGAGAGAGAGAGAGAGAGAGAGAGAGAGAGAGAGAGAGAGAGAGAGAGAGAGAGAGAGAGAGCTGCCAGCTCGGAACGAACATGGGCGTGCGGGTGAGTCGTGAAAGCGAAGAAACGGCGCAGCAGTGTGCATGATGGCTACGGTCTGCGCTCTTGTTTTCCGTCAGCTTGTTTCTTTCCCTTTCCGTTTGTTTCGAACAGCTCTGCCGGCTCTCCTCCCTATTCCCATCACCACCGCCGCACCCTGCCCCGAACGACCCGAGTTCACTAAAACTGTCGCATTAATGGATTTTTGGGGTGATCAGTGTTACCGGGCCATTAGTGGCAATGCGTATAGCGAAACACAATCACGGAAACGAGCCTGCCGACCAGAAAGAAATGACCCTGGAATATCCCCCGCCTCTTAACTGATGATGGAAGGTTAAACAAAAAGAGGGGAAAAGAAAGAAGGGGGGGGGGGGGGGCAACAAAATAGGGATCAGGCGTTGATGTGGGAAGGTAAGGATAGAACATGCGTGTTCCCAGTATCGGAAAAAATAAAATCGGAGTTGACCTGATCGCGGAAGTATTTGCGCGGCACTTAACATTGCTGCGGTAACGATAAGCGAGCAGTATACACTGCCCATATAATGCGACGACTGCGGCGCGCATCGCTGGCACGAAAGGGCTAAAAAAAAAAAAAATATGAGCGCTAAAAGAAAGTACTCACTTTTGACGGCCAAGGTATACGAGCCTGGTTTGCATATCGCTTGCGTGTTTTCTGGAAGCATTATTTTGTTCCGAACACTGGTAGTAATTATGAGATTTAATATAGACCGCATGGGTGTTTACATGTACACAAGCCCTATGGTGCTCTTTTTTTCTTTTTTTTTTTTTAAATCTTGACGCCCCATTTTAATAGCGAGTTCATCTCGATAGCTAGCTAGACACGTTAAATGTTTGTGTGCGTACATTTTCGGACGAAAGGGCTTTTCTTTGCGGCGAATTTTTCATAAAGCGCTAGCCATATTTCGCAAGGCTCGCGGATTAACTTCTGTCGCCGTCTGCTTTCTCAATGCCAGTGAAGCCATTGAGAAATCTAAAATGATCCCGCCGATCTTCAAAGGATTCTGCGTCCATTGAATACTGTATCGTCCACTGCCGCCCAGAATTTCACAACACTTGACTGTGGACTGGCAACTGATTATCTGCTTGCCCGGCTCACAAGCGCGTCTGGCCAATAACGCATTTGCAGTCTATATCTCTTTCTTAAACTTCTGGCGAGCCAACTCGCCCCTCATTTTGTGCGGGGGAAAATTATTAACTGCTTCTCAACGGCAGCCGTTAAAAGCGGCGTCCCTTATGGACCTCGCCACTGGCCGCCGTCTGCCGCCAACGACTACGGAAAATGACGCGGACAGCTCCGATTTCAAAGTGACCCCCTTCCCTACCCTCACACTCCTCTGTCAGCGGGAGCTCGCGCGCTACCGTCGGCCTCAGAGACTCGAGCCTCTCAAAGGACCACGTCGAAACTTTCTTCGAGTGCGCTTCCAACACAAGCTGGTGGTGTGAAAGGCGTTTTCCCCCTCTCCTTACGCAGCGCGCACAAACACACACGAAGTGGGTGACTGTAACGCAGGCTCCTAGCGCTGAGAGTGTCGTGACTGACGCAGCCGACGGGCATATATCGGACGTCAGCAGCGCCCCCCCCGTCCGCGCGTTTTTCTCGAAGGCCTTTACTGCGTGCGATGGAGCGGGAGGCCAGCCGCTATCGCGACTCTGACTGGCGGAGCGGCGGCTTGAAATGCGCGAGCTCGAAGGCTCGTGCGTTTTTCAGTATGCACGCCCGTCCGACGCACGTGTTGCGAGCGAAATACGCAGCTGTTTCCCGCGAGCGACGCTCGCCCGCGTCTAGCCAGGCCATGCAGGCAGCTAGCTATTCGGATGGGGAGGAGCGGGAGCACTCAATCCCTCAGCCCTCCTCCGCTCGTTGGCTTTGCGAGATCGTAGTCGTTGCACTTGTCCTACCGCGCGCTAGCCTGCATTTTTTTTTTTTTTTCGTTTTTCTACTTCGATTCGATCCTTGCATGGGAAGCTCGTTGCGCCTTTTGGTCGCGGTGTATTCACTTCCGTTTCTTTTCTCTCCTTTTTTCTTCTTTTTTGTTTCGAAGCTCCTGGCCCCAACAGAGGTGTCTGAGTGGCAAACCCTTTCATACTGTGACGGGCATGATTAATGTGAACAACCCATTGCGAGTAGTATCTTAGTGATGATGATGGTTTCATGTTTTGCATCCTTTTATTTATTTCGAGGAAGGATGTCTGTCGAGATGGGACGCAACTGGCGGACATAGTGCAGACCACTTTCAAGCACAAACTGTTCTGTTTGTGTGCTTGATGTCTTACGTGCACTGTAATCCGTATTTCATTACTAAGTAGTTAGATGGCCGACAACCAGTTATTTTATTAAGCATGCTATACTAAGGTGGCAAAGGCTTACACTTTGTTCATATCCTCTTCATATCTCTCATCGTACCGGAACTAATTAAGCGCCCTTTCCAGGCGTGCATGCGGTTAGGTGTGGTATGCTTCCGTGCCGGCGTGGTTGATTTCATACAGACGTCTCCATAAATCTTGTCTCATTCGCTGTGGTGGTTAGGCTATCACGAACATGGTCTCTAGTACAGCGATGGCGTACGCACAGTTTACTGAATGAAGCTTGTGGAATGTTTTAGCCCCGCCAAGGATATATCCTCCACTGCGAGTACGCATTTCCAGGCACTGTGTACGTAAACAGAAGATTGTTTTCCTCTCTTGAAGCTTGTTCAATGAAGACTGGATCTGTTTTTTATGCAGATCACTCTCTTCGGGCGCATATTATTTTTGTTTTTAGCCTTATGCTACCGCTGTACAATAGATGAAAACTAGTTGACGAAGAAAAAGGGCTGATCGCACAGATTAAGGCGATCGGCTAGATGTGATGTGTGAGGGATGTGGTTTTTTTTTTTAGATACAATACGTCGAACGTAAATAGAATACGTGCGCGACATGTATTCAGAGACGACACCCCGGAGGCAGTGTCGTTTGGCCGTGAGACGTCCAGTGATGTGACGTTGGTTAGGAAGCCCTGGCAGCGAATACGCGGTGCGTCACGGCTTCATATATGTTGACGGTGCTTCATTCCAGCTTTTTTCTCCTTCCTTTCTCTCTACACAACGTTTTGTCTTTTTGCCTTTTTCCGACAATAAGAGGCGAATAATTCTGATTGGCAACGGCATTGTTTTCCCACGCGCCTGAATACATGCGTCGTTGCCAAAGAGCCCGCCACGTGACGCATATACTTTTGTTCTTCGCAATCTGCGAGGATCTGCGCGTCGAGTGCTCGCGTGCCGCTGCGTCTTGGCGCAGCGGCCAAGCGTTGCGGAATTGATTTGTGACCTCATGACAACCGTCCTCCGTATGCTCTACAATCAATCAGCCCCGCGTACGCGCAGAGCACTCGGCCTCCGAGGCGTCTCCCTCGCAGTGGGAGTCGAGTGTAACCCTTTTTGAGGGACGCTCGTTTCGTCCAACGGTCCCGAGTGGACCATTAAACACCAACCTTCCATTACGGATGTGGCTCTGTTTGAGGTCCTGTTCCATTTGCGCCAGCGGCGTGGTGAGAAGCCTGTGTGCCCCGTTCGAATTTGTCAACAGCCGAGCTGCTGCTTTCCGTGTCTGCTAAGTGACCAACCGCGCTGCGAAAGTGTTTCGCGCCGGGCAGTTGTCGATCGCAGCGGAGAGTTCCAAGCTTTTCATTTCTAACCGCGAGTCGATCAACATTCGAACGTGAAGCGCTCGCAAAAAAATAAAAGAGGCTCCATTCTTTACACTGTTTTGTGGTTCATATTTATTCTTTTTTTCTCTCTTTAGCGGGCAGTATAGCGCATACAAATCTTCGCCATTGCTTGCACGCCTTCTAAAAAGACCCGTTATTAAATTACCCCCATCTAAACAGCGCCTTTCGGTCACTTCTTGTGGGCGCCCTTTTGTGTGCGCAGCTTTAGGTTCCGTACATCTTTGCTTGTAAGTAAATATAACGCATTTAGAATGGGGGGCGTTGCTGTGGCAAAGTAGGGGGCCGTTTTTCAAAAGTTTTGCTCTGTTCTTGCTTAATTTTTTTTTTTGTTCCGCCTTTGGTTCTGCGGCACCCCTTCTTTTGCGGTTTCGTGCACCACTGCCCTGACGAACATTAGCGCCAGTCGAGTCGAACAATGGCGTGGCGCCTAGCGTAGCAGCAGAAGCCGGGCAGCAGAAGCCGGGAGAGAAGCGGCGGCCATTAGGAAACAAACTTGGAGCGCGCACGCACGCACACACGTGGTCGCTCTTTCGGCAAAGAGATTCTCGAGACAGCGGCAAGCGAGCCATTATCGCTCTCCTTGCCTTGCACAACTGCCACTCTAGCCAAATGGGAAGGACCATATGACTACTTCTCTTCCTTTGCCTCGAACGCTCGCAAGCGTCCGAATCGAACCCCCGCGTGCGCGAGCACTGGTACGCAACCCCTTTGCAAGGATTCACTGTACGATATTTAAAAATGCGCGCACTTCTACTATGCAAAGTGTGCCTCTGTTTATGTTCGCTACCTTCTTTCTCCCAAGTCACTTTCCCCCTACTCTTTATCTCCGTGCGTGGGTATGTGTTTCCCAACACTCGTCCACTGTTAATTTGCTTTCATTCTCTCGTTGCGTGTCACGCATACCCGGAAGTCTCTTCGTGCCATCTTGACATTTTTTCCCCTTAATTTCTATGCAAATTCGCGCTAGATGGTGGCGTGAGCGGGACGAGACGAGTACAGACGGGTATGTGTTTTCGTGAACAATGACGGCGCGTCAAACATCGTCCACGCGCCCACTGTGGACGTCACGCTGTCCATTGATCGTATATACGTTGACTCAGTGCGTCAGATGTGCTCGGAGACAGGCTCTTCGTTGTGAACGACGCATCCACACAGGTAGTGCCGCTGCTGTAGAGATTCGAGAAGCGACCTGGGCTACGTCGTCACCCGCCTCCAACCGGCGACTGAGAGATAAGGCGAGCTCTTGTTCCTCTGTAGTACGCCCAGCAGACGAAACGAATCGTTACAGGACTGGTCAATGGCAGACGTAACCTGACACTTGCTTTCCTTTTCGGCGTGCTCTTTCTTTCTTTTTTTTTTTTTCACCAGGCAAAAAAAAAGGGGGGGGGGGGGGCATTCCCACCTACACGAAGTGAGGACTTGGAAATTGCAATATGACATAAAAATTGCGAGGACGGTGCAGTAGATTACCTCTATCCTTTCGCTCCCTCCTATGACCTTTTCCCCTCACTAAAGTGCCTTTCGGCTAGCTTTCACTGTCGAAGGCTTCCAGTAAGTCGATCAATCAGCGCGACAGTACAGGCAGCAGCAGTAGAATTCTGCAGGCTGTCTGTTATTATCGATTTTTGCGTATTTATACATCCCTATACCAACCAGTTCGTCGATCGTTCCCAACGCACACACGTGGTTCTGCATAGCACGGGCAAATGAGCATATCGTTTTTCTGCATTTTTCCTCCGTTATACCTTGCTCTTGTGCCGCATCAAAAATTAGGCCCGAAGTTTTGGACACTATCCCTTCACTAACTCGGGCTTAGCTGCTGTCGCCAATCGTATTTGGCTTCACACACAGACCGCTTGCTTATAACTCAGATTGATCGATGCTTTATAACTCATTCGGGTGAAGATTCGAGCAGATGGTGGTTCACTTGCCTTATTTCTTGCAATTTTAGTTTCCGCACCCTTTGTCTTTGATGAGCATCGGGGCAAGTTGGAGGGCGCGCTCAATAACCCGGAAGTAGGGAATAACGAAATGAACAGAATTAACTCCGGACGTAATGCGAGCGAGCAGCGGCTTTTCGGGTCGCTCTTCGCTTCCGCACCAACCAAACACATGCAATGGTCTATACGCTTCAACTCCAGCGCGCACTACTACTGGCATTCGAGAGATAAACGAGGCAATTATGGGCGGTATTTCTATACCTAAACCTGCGCAGAATCAATGCGAGCGGTGCGCGCGTATACCGTGACCATCGATCGCCGTTATGCGCTCGTTGCCACAAACATTCGGACAGCCCGAGTGACCTCGTTATAAACGAATTCCGCTTTCTTCTCTGCGCTTTTGCGCCGAGATCTTAATATAATTGCGTCCCTTATTACTATGGGAAAGCGGTAACCAGCCTTTACTGGATAGCCGGAGAGTGGCTGGGAGTGGATGCTGCAGTAAGCGAATGAGCTTATACTGGAAAAGCAGAGGGATAAATGCAAGACTTTGATGTGGGAAATGACTGAGCAGCCGCTGTCGAATCCTACGCCTAATTTTCTTCGTGGTATCCTTTTTTTTTTTTTTTTTAGGAGTGTTTACACCAATGTGGTCAATTGTAAATAGCGTTCAATGCTTGCTCGACTTTCTGAGAAGAGGAGCTACGGAAGTGATGTAATAGGACAAACATTTCTCCACGAAGAAATTTGAACCTATGAGGAAAAACGAGCTTTTTCGCGCTTAAGCATTGCCGCAGCCCTTAACGAACTAATAATCACGGATACCTTTGCTGCAAGGACAGACCAAATGTGGTTAAGCGTCTTCGCGTTGATCAGACCTAAGACATTCACGGTTAAGGTCGGCCGGGAGAAAGTGATATTAATCTGGAGTCACAAAGGTTGTGTTAGCCACGGTTCGCAAATTAACCGTAGCTCGGTTTGTCACGCGGAATTTATGAACAAGCACAATTAGGCATATTCTTCGTTGCCTGAACAGTGTTTTAAGGACCCTAGTTTAACCAGGCTGTTAGGCGGGGCTTCTTTTCCCTGTGTTCTGTCGCCTTCAGCATCGAAAGATAACGAAGCGCGTCGCCTATACGTGCACAAACGCCTGTCTGCACGTTTCCAGCGCCTAAGTTTCCAGGCGTTTCGCTCCCACTGGAAGCGAGGAAAAGTTTTCGTCCGCCCGCCTTATACTGCGGCGCCAACTTTTCCTTCATTATTGCCGCAGCCCCTATTCCTGGCGCGGATCTTCTTTTGTTGCTTATACTCAGTCTGCTCGCGCTTTGATTCATCTCTCCTTGAGTCGGAGCCGACTCCTTTGTTGGGGCGCTCCGGGTCCCGAAAGGCCATCATTTGCTCATTTGCCCCGTTCGCCGCTCGCGGGAGAGCTCGCACGCATTGCAGCTCCGACTGCGCCCCGGGGGGTTTGCGCGCGCCTAGCCCCTAGCAAAACACAAAAGAACCCCCCCCCCCCCCCCCCCCCCCACACACACACACACACACACACGAATTCCTCTATGCCTTTAGGCCTGAGATGGTAGACGAAGAATGAGCGTATACATACCGCATTCATAGCGTTGAACCAGAGGCTGTTACTGGCAGGGTGAAGAGTAGGAACTGCGAAGAAAAATCACTAATATTTAGGATCACAACATTACTACCTTTACTTTCTCTTCTTTCACTACGTTCTGCTCAGAGCAGCGTGGTCAGGAAAGAATGCGAAGAGCGGTGGCAAAGGAAAAAAAAAAAAGACAGCGTTTTCTTGTTTGCTCTTGTTTGGCTTGCGTGCCCGTTTCAGGCATTCCGTTTGATCGCCATCGGGTGTGCCCTTTCGTTCTAGCGCTTCTCCATCGTGACCCTGCAGAGAAGTAGCCCCCCTTCTCTGCCTGTGTCCTCGAATGCCTCAGTTGAGCTCTCTACCCCCTTTGGCCTCCGCCACCCACAGCTGGACGAGATTGGCAGCGCAGTTTGTGGACTTGTACTCGGCGTCGGTCGATGTCCGCTCGCGGCGACGTGATTTCGACTGAATTTTAGATCAGTCCACCGCAGCCGCCCACGCCTTCCCTTCGTATGTCCCCTTTCGAAATCAATTGGACGACCGTCGTGTAGTAGTTCCCGGTCACTGCAGCGGTCTCTCCGTGCATGCTGAGTTGGCTGCGCTTCCCTCCGCCAGTGGTGGTGTCACGGGCAGAGGAAGCGGAGGAAGGAGCCGGCTTCTGGAAGAGGGTGTCGCTGCGGTCGCTTCCTGTTGGATCCTGTGCTTTCTGCCTCCCCTCTTCGATCTTTCAGCGGTACTTTTAACAGCGAACGCGTTCGAAAACAAGCGTCTGTGCTTCGACCTCGCGCCATGTCTCGAAGGGACCTCACGCGCTGGACGCATTGGGAAGAAAGTGGAAATAGCGCGTTAGGGCGTAATCTTTCTATTGACATAAAAAACGAGGCGGACGAAAAAACAAAACAAAACAACGATGAAACAAAGGGTGATTGTTCGAAAGGAGGTTTAACGAAGCAAAGCTAGGGCAGATTTGTCCGTGTGTTATGCGTTTTAACACGTGAGCGTTTCTGTCCTCTTTCTCGAAAAAAAAAAAATAAGAGAAATTGGCGGCGGCGATTTTGTAGCTTCGCAGCCTCGAAAACTTATGAGCACACCACTGGAAGGTGGTAATTGGCGACTGACATGGCCGGGCTCTGATCGGTCGGCGAGTTGTGTGACGTCACACGGCCGCATGACATGGACGAGTTCGAAAGGCACGTGCAACTTGGGCAGCTCCTTTGGTATGGTTGAATGAGTCGGGAATGGAACACACCGGGACTTTTGGATCCCCAGTCAGTCTCGCTACTGTCCAAGCGGCACAATTACCACCGACCCAATATTGGTACTACGTTGGCAGGGCACTGGTGCTATGTTGGGCCGTACATTGCCAAACACAGCATCAATATTGGGCCAATAAATTGTGCTGCCGGTGTAGTATACCACGGAGGCCCGTTCTTGTGGTTACGTTAAAGGCGGCTGTTAAAATGATGCCGAGTGGCGTTTCACATGATGTGGCAGGAGGCGCAGAGTGCTTTGGCCGGGTTGACGCAACGATGCAGCGAATGTGCCACAGCATAATAACGGATTTAGCAACAGCCTTTAGTTGATCTACATCATTATTTATTTACATATGCGATAGCGCGATTATGTGCAAAGCTGTAGAAAGGTAGCGCGCGCGAATGTATGTCACATAAATCTCACTAATGGTGTGTGAATACTCTTTTTTTCACTGATGTTGAGGATGTGTTCGCAGACCGTCAACATCCGGTAACTTAATAGACACATGATCGTGCGCCACTTTATACTGTTGTGGGAACTCACACGAGAGTCCCGGACATCGTTCGACAAACTTGTACTTATTCCGTAAAGTTCCTCCACGCGGTATGGGTAATTTTTGTTGTTGCTTTGCCGTGAAAAACTATACGGTCTATTACTATTTAAATTAGCACGTTATCATCATTATTTAAACTGTTGATATGCAACTGGAATTGATCTAATTTAATGAAATTCTATTCTGGTTAAAAAAACGTGCGTGCGTGCGTGCGTGTGTGTGCGTACGTGCGTGTGTGTGTGCGTGTGTGTGCTTGTGTGTGCTTGTGTGTGCGTGCGTGCGTGCGTGTGTGTGTGTGTGTGTGTGTGTGTGTGTGTGTGTGTGTGTGTGTGTGTGTGTGTGTGTGTGTGTGTGTGTGTGTGTGTGTGTGTGTGTGTGTGTGTGTGTGTGTGTGTGTGTGTGTGTGTGTGTGTGTGTGTGTGTGTGTGTGTGTGTGTGTGTGTGTGCGCGCGCGCGCGCGCGCGCGCGCGCGTATGTGCGTGGGTGAGAGAGAGAGAGAAAGAATAATTGAAAGTTAATTTGAAGAGCGCGATCGGACGCCCCGATTTAAACTGTATGATTTTTTGGCCAGGACTCTTTTTTGCTTGCCTTGCAGCTCGCGAGCCCACCTAGCATTCAAATGAGAAAATGCTCTTACCTTGCATATGCAGTCATTGACTTGCGCCGCAAAATCTAAACGTCGTGGTACACCTCTAAATACCACTCTTGATTATAACATTCTATAGCGACACCTTGAAAATGTCACTCCAAAGTTTTGTATTCTGTCTTTTTTTTTTTTTTTCTTTTTTTTTTGGCTGTAGGACGATAACGACCTTCGTTGATTTGTACTAAACTTAACGCTTACGTTTGCGATACTTTACAGATTTTGAAAAAAGAAGATCAAAAAGAATGGCTTCTTGGTCTGCTTTATAGGTAAATGCATTCAAGGGAATACATGAGACAGCTCATTATCTCGAATCAGAACTTTCGCCGGCCTTGAATGATCTGCATTATAGCCTGCATTTGACATTAGCCTGGCCTTCTAATGGTTGCTTTTAATAAAGTGCAAGAACTGAAATCCCTGTTATGCCTCTCCTCCTTTTTTTTTTTTTTTTTTTTTTTCGGAATAGAAGCGCAGCTAAATCAGCCTGTCCTATGCCCGTACCGACAAGCTCGTATATTTAACTTCTCTGCTTCCTAGCTCGGTCAAATGTTTACGACAAAACCAGCTACAGATTATCCGCAAACCCGTACGCAGCAGTAAAACCTTTGAACGACGCGGCTATATACCGGAAGTTTTGCTTGCGACCTCAAATGTTTATTGAATATCTCGGGTTGGGCAGGTATAGTGGATTAGTCTCGCTTAATCTCCCGCCATTCGATCACAAGAGTCTCGTAACTGGGTGAGATTAGGGTCTCCCCGCTTCCTGCTTTCTGAGCTTTAATTACGAAGCGACTTCAGCGAGGGCGTACCACGGTGCTAACGAGATTCAACGTAGTCGAGGGTACGGAACGAGTCGTTAACGCGGCTTAAGGGAAAGCCTGTCCTTTGCCTTTCGGCAGGGATTTCTTTTCCCCGGCTAATTGAAGTGCGGCGGCCGATCATAATTAGTCTAATTGCGTTCTCTGCCGAAAAGCAACAAAAACTGTGAAGCTGTGTTACCTGGGTTAACTTTATGATGAACCATTATCCCGTTTGCTTCATGCGCCAGCCATGCCGAAACTAAAGTAGCTTCCAAAGATCATCGTAATAGGCATTAGCGGGATTAGTCCCGACTCCCGTCACCGATGGTTAAGGCTGCTGCGACGTGGAAGTGTCCAGTAGGTTATCAAGCTTTTGTTGTTTCTCTCTTTTTTTTTAACATAAAGCGCAGCTGTGACATTTCACGGCGTAAGTAGCGTTAGAATAGAAGAGTTTTATTTAACAAACAACAACAACAAAACTTCGAGAACATTGTACGCTTCGATAGCATAATTTCGCCATTTCAACTCGGGTCAGGAGAGCACGACTGTGAGCGTACGCATCCAAAACACTTCTTGTCTGATGCACTGGCCTTGCTTGATGTATTGTCTTTGCTTGATGCATTCATTTCATCTATCTGGCAAGGCATTTCGGGGGAAAAAAAAACATAAAACAAAAAATGATCATTGAAGATACTAAAACACAAGTGACCACCCTTCTGAGAAGTTGAGCACATGAATGTTATGCTGCTTTATTATACAAGTTTGAGGTCGAACGCGAAAACGCTGCCGTCCCGAGCTTACCTTTGCTCTCGTCATCTTATTTTCCTTATTCGTTTTCATGTATTGTGCTCGCGAGAACGCCCACGGCAAACGGCGTCCATTCGTCTTTTTGTGTTGTAAATCCGGTTACTGCGCTGGCTGGCTCGACCACGGTCGCGCGCGCTCACCGTTTTTGCATGCGTCGGGGCGGCAGTGTGGCGCCGCGACAGTTTCGGCGGCGTCTTCGCTGAGGGAAGACAAATGATGCGGTAGATAAATTCGACGGCGTTCCGCCGACTCCGCAAAAGCAAAATAGATTCCCGAGGAAAGTAAAAGCGATAAATAAGAGAGCGCGGGGCACGAAGCTGCGAGAGAAAGCATCGCAAGATTAGGCTGCATCCAGATGCCTCGGTACTCGGTCGCGCGCAAAATCCATACTACGCCCCTTCTCCCTCTCTCTCTCTCTCTCTCTCTCTCTCTCTCTCTCTCTCTCTCTCTCTCTCTCTCTCTCTCTCTCTCTCTCTCTCTCTCTCTCTCTCTCTCTCTCTCTCTCTCTCTCTCTCTCTCTCTCTCTCTCTCCCCTATGTGAGATCTCCTCCTCCCTCTCCCAACTATTCTCCCGCTATTTGCGTTGCTGCTGCTTCTTGCTCGGAGTGCTGTTTTGCATAGTAATGTTGATGCTGTCTACCTCTGACTATACCTGTCCCACGTGTACACTGCGGTTACGCATAAAAACTGCTGGCGCGAGTTGGTGTCACTGCCTGGGTGCGCACGGTCGTGCGTGAGTGTGTGCGCGTGCAGAGACAGATCGCTGCTTACATCTACCAGCATTGAATTGTTTCGAGATCCGTGTTTTTTCTTCTTCTTAACCAGAATAGTAACTGGGAGTGATGAAGAACACGCGGAATAATTTCCGACTTTTCTTTATATAAAGTGCGTAACGTCAAATCGTTTCTATTGGTTAACCTTTTGCTTGTTTAACGTTACTTATAGGAGATGCCTAGGTGAGCAAGTGGCCAGCAAAGACAAATCCACTTGTCGAAATGTTGGGTAGCGGAGGCTCCCTCTCAATCACAGTTCGCTCTTTCTTGCTTTTTTTTTTTTGTTTTGTTTTACTTTGCGTAGCCACTTTTTACACCTTGTTCTGCCATATATGTGCGTAAGCGCACTTCTCTTGCTCGGTATACCTCCTCCTTCAAAGTTAGTTGCGCGCAACCTTTTACTAACCGAAGAATGAACATAATTTACAGAGTGACATATAGAACTGATTTCCAGTAGGTTAGGGAGCCAAGTATCTGCCTGTTGAACCACGACGCATTGTTTTCAAGGAAGGGTTTACAGAATTGATCGTTATGCCCTGTCGTGCTATACTTCCGAGGCATGAGCACCAGCTAGAGCGTCAGTATCGGCTCTCGTCAACAAACAACGAGGAAAAAAAGAAATCACGTTAACTCGGTACGTATGTGTTATCCGTAACCCGCAACCTGTGACCTTTTTTTCTGTATTTTTTTTCTTTACTGCACATCGAACAATGAAAGAAAATGAAGAATTTACTGTAAACTCAACGGGGTATATAAATCTAGCTGCAGTAAGTTTGCTATAGGTTGTATTCAGCCACGTCTTCACCGCTGGCAACAACAGGAAGTACCATTTCGGTGATCATCTCTCTCGCGTATGACACTGAACTTTCAACTCGCCCAAAACGTATTCACGTAACAACGGCATGGTTAACCTCCGAGTCCCGTTGACTTCCGACTCGGCTTGCTTACCTTAGGTTTATATAAACGAGCCCACGATTTCACAAGTCTACGAAACAAAATGAGCGAGAAAGACATTGCTTAGCAAAAGACAAAGAAACAAAAATGTTCATCTGCGCCTAACACGCAGCGTCGTTATTCTCCCTGTCGGTGAGATATGTCGTGACGAGCGCGTATTCATGCCGGGGTCAAACCGGATTGTCGGTGCCGCCGCCTGTGCTCGCGCCCGTGTTCCACACGAGCACGCACGCGCGCCTACAGAGACGAAACATGCACTCGGTAGAGATGGGAGAGGACTCGAGCGACAAGCCGCTCTGTGCGTGCCGGGGAGCCTTATGGGCTTTGCCAGGCGCGTAAATGTTCCCGTCGCATAAAAGTGGGCAGCGTTTTATTACCGCCACCTCCCTCCCAAACACACAAGCATGCACTATACACTGCTTGCTTTCCCAACATGTCCGCGTGTATAGGCGAGTTCCGCCAACTCCGCCGGCTGCTTGCTTACATAGATTGCTTGCCGACCACTACGCATTCGTCGCAGAGCGGGCGGACGCGAAACATCGAAATCCCGCGTGTGGAGGTGATATGGCTTATCGTCAACAGGTTTCGTGCTGTGTCAAGCCGCGCGACAAAGCAAGCGATTCACGAAAGCACTGATACTGGAACGCCTGTTGTTACTACTTTTCTTCCACCATAGATCCGCGCATTCGTTTCGTGGTTCACCGTTTCCAGTTTATCACAATCATCATTGCTTACTTGCCCTTTGCTATAAGAACCAGCATTTGACGCAGGTTTCTAACTTGTATTTCCTGCATGCATTTTAACGTTTTCTTCGATACTCTTAAATAGATGAAGACAAAAAAAAAAAAAAAAAGCACTAACCAACGATTTACAACTATTGCGCTTCAATGCGGGCCACGGCAACGAGACAACGCCAGATTGCTTCTGAATGCTCTTCCGTCGCTAGAACGAAGCAATTTTCGAAACACGTTAGCCACGAATCCCGAACTGTACTCTTTGTTTTGAAACCTCGCATGTTTCCACCGCTCTGCCGTACACAAAATGAGAATTTTAACAAACAAGTGACTCGATGCAGCACATTAAGTTCGCATTCGTTTGGCGCGTTTGGACAGTATAACCGTGCAGCGGAGAAAAAAATCGGGGCGCATCATTTCTTGCAGTGATCAGGCTAGGTTATAACTGATCATTCGCAACGGAAATCATTACAACGAGTCGAAAAACGCAGAGCGTAGCAAACTGCGATAGCGAGCGAGTGTACTGTACGCGAACAAGACGCTCGCCGTTGTTTCCGGGGTGGAGAGAGAGTTAATTAGGGCCAATTAAAATAATTACCCGCATGTTTGCGAAAGCCGCTCATCGTGGCCGTTAATGATGTGGTCATGCGGAACTGAAGAAATCTGGTCGAAACCCTTGCGCGAGCATTCGTACGATAAAACGAAAGACGTTTAAAAGTATACCGAACCTGGAGGCCCGTTGAAATAGATGATCACAATAAGAGGGCATGCGAACTTGATAGCCAATTTGCTCGCCGTCCAATAAAATGTTAATTAGGTAGAAACTTCTTCCTTCCACTCCTTTTGCTGGAGAATTATTTGTTTCGATTGCACTCCCTGCTCTTTCTCGAGCGTGATTCGATTTACGGTTTGACCTTACTCACTTAAATAAAACACGAAGGGAAATTGCGTTGCACGGCTTCGCGTAAAAACATGACATTACGTAGGTCAGCAAGAAACTAAAGGCAGAACATATTTTAGGGCAGCTATACTGCAGCTAAAGGGAAGCCTTACTTCTTGTGAAATCATCCTATCTTCCGCGGGCTTAGAATCAGTTTCCGGGCCCCAGAGAGACAGGCTCTTCGGCGAGGGGCACATCACTTGGCGGCGAAAATGCCCAGGGGTATCTCAAGTGCCTAAAGTGCTTGCCTATTCAACTATTTTAGCCAGAACATTTCTTCAGCTGCCGAGTAAATGTACATTCGCGCCACGAAGAAAATGGCACCTTTACTCCCATGCTCCAAGAAGCACATAGGACGGGATTTACCGCCGGCTAGCGAACGCATATTTACGCCCCATGGGTCACACTCGCCAGTGTACGCTCGGTCACCAAATGGCGGGCGCAATTTCTTATTTTGTTTTTCCCTTTTTTTCTTTCGTAATAATTGACTGTTGGGGGCCACTTCTACCGCTCCGTTGGCTCTCCGATCGTTCCCGGAACCCTTTTCGTACGCCGTATATACGAATATATTCCGCGCAAGAATCCAGTCTTTTAGGGAAAACACGCGGTCTATATGTGCGGGCCGAAGAAGCCATCACCTCTGCTCAGCGCGCGTTTTTCGTGGTCTCCCGTCCGTGCAAAGATAGCGACGGCTGTGGGACGGCGGGTAAAACCTCGGCACGGCCCCTTTATATAGGCGCGCCAACCCCCGCACAGGTTGGTCGATTGGTCGCCTCGACCGGAAAACTGGAAAATCGCTGCCCTCTGTCGGTTATATATGACCCCATCGTTGAAAGTCTTACATCTCCCTCGCCTCCACCTCTGCCCCGCCTTTATACGTCGGCCTGTTTCCTCTTTTCTTTTTTTTCTACTTCTTTGTTCTTTTACTCCGTACATCGAGTGCCCCTGCCAATCTCGCTTCTTCGGCGACGTCGCATTTCGTTCCTGTCGCGACGACGCTCATCCCCCCTCTTGCCTGCCTTCGAGAGTCGAGTTAGAAATCGAGACAGTCTGGAGCAAGCGACGAGGATGGAGAAAATAGTGAATTGCGTGGAGGGGGAAGGGGGATCTGAGGGGTATAAAAATATACCGGTTAAAAAGGGGGAGGACGCCAAGCAAAGAAGTGGCTCCGATTTCCACCCCACAGATAGTTTCGCCGCCGTGCCTGCGATGTGGGGGAGGAAAAGTGTAGAGAACCGAGTTATAGTCGTGACAGGCAAGTGTCGTATTACTCCTCAAAACAAACGACGACGTGGCGCTGCGGCCACGAAGACGTCGTCGGCGCGTCAGCGGCGAAGGCAGATGCATTTTCTCTCTCCTCCTCTTGCGCCCGAGTGCCATTACTACTACTATGCCCGTCTACTCACGAGCCTGAAGGGTGGAGCATGGCAGGTTGTTGGCACGCGGTTTCCCACGCTCTCTTCCTCGTTTTGCGTCTCGCTGGTCCCCTGAACACTCTCTCCCTTTTTCTGCGGTCCCCCCAACACACACACACACACACACACACACACACACACACACACACACACACACACACACACACACACACACACACACACACACACACACACACACACACACACACACACACACACACACACACACACACACACACACACACACACACACACACACACACACACACACACACACACACCCGTCTTCCAGCTTGTCACGTGCTGAATGCGTGTGCGTGCCCATCTTTCTCCGTTTGTCTACAAGGCTGATATATCGGAATACACTCGCTCTCTACCCCACTCCAAACCAGCCCGCTTTGATATAGCTGCCCGCCTGCATGTGCCTTAATCAAGTCAGTGTGTGTGCAACGCCAAGATGATGCCGCTATTATACAACCCGCTTAAACGCAGCGAAACCTGGAGCGGCAAGACACGGCTAAGACGGTTGGGCGTCGCTCGCAGATTCGATATTCCATTTCGACGTCGAGCTATTGTGCCTTCATTTGCGACCTCCCTCTCTGATATCTCCCTCCCGCTCTTCCCTCTGCTCCGCCAGCGAAAACCCAAGCAATGCGCTGGAGACGTAGCGACGAGACGGGTCAGAGGGGGCAGGTGGTTTCTCGTTTTCCCACGGCGTTCGCCCGCTGGCACTTGTCGGACGACAGGTAGATTTTTGCCTCGCGATGGACGAGCACTAGTTTCAGCCACGCGGTTCCTTTTTGCTTCGTTCCGTTATTTCGTTCTTTTGTGCTTCGTATATCGCGTTCTATATCTCCTTCTATTCGAAGGAACTATTGCTGGATAGCACCGCGTAAGTCTCGCGACCCGGCCGCGTCACTGGCATGAAGTGCACCTGTTTTTGCCCGCGAACCTCCACTTTGCCCCCTCCCCCCGCGCGTGGTGTTTTAGAACTCGTGAAGAGCAAAAAAAGAAAAAAAAAGCGAGTAAATAGTCATGGCGCGGACGACTGCAGACATTTTTTTCCCACGGTGCGTAGTAGTGACATGCAAACAACAGCAGACACTTCAATCGCATTTAGGCTGCCGCCGCTTGTTCCGTTCTTCCTCCACCGCCAATATGAAGATGGCCGCCATCGAATGGGTCGAACCTGGCGATGAGGACGAGAACGTAAAAATCCTAAACGTATAGCGCTCGCTTACCTGGCGGTCGGCAGCGACGCGAACAGCAAGAAGCGCGCGCGTGGGCGTGTTTGTTTATAAATGGAACTATCCTTTTCTCGTCTTCATCGTTGTGCAGCGGCGTCTTTTCATGTTCTCCCGAGCCCATTTCCCGGCCGAATAATGCGAACGAGCTTGGCGCCCGGCGAACAACCGCAAAGACGCTCACTAATGGGCGGGCTTTGCCTTCGTTGGGTGACGTAAATAGAAAGCGAACGATGGGCGAAGAAAAAGAGGAAGAGAGACAGAACAAGGAGGGCGCAGGGAGAGGAGGTAGCAGCAACAACGGGCCCGAAAAACGGTGAAGATTGCTTCCTTCCAGAAGATTCATTTGCAAGCACCGAATTTGGCAGAAGCGCTCTGCTTTGGCTATTCTCTTATGGTGGGCCGTGCGTTGTCTCTGCTATAGCTTGGGCATACTTTATTCAGTGCTTGCCCCTTCTCTCGCCTGCTTCAGAATGCGGGAATGTCGGTAGTTTTTCTTTTTTTTTTCTTTTTCGTCGCTTTCTTCTGTTCTTTTCTCAGCTTTGCGTTTCTTGTCGGGCTTAGCTCGTTCAGGGTAGTCTCTGCGTCTGTTTTGGTAGGGTCTAGATGGGGTTAAGGAGAAAGGGGACGGCGAAAAAAGAATGACTCCAACGCCTCTGCTCCGCGTACACATGCGTATATCAAGCTGGTCGTTGGGAGCGCGCTTGGGCTCCCAGCGGTGAAATTTGTAAAGCGCCGCGGAAGGCCCGTCCTGTTTTCTAAACATTGACGGTTTTGTTCACGAAGTGAGAAGAGGCAAAAAAAAAAAAAAAATGTCGAAAAGAAAGCGTTAGGCCTAAAGGCGGCAGCACCAGTGGGGAGGGTATGCGGATGCACTCCAGGGACACTGCCTGTAGTCGCGGGGACCGCTAGTCGGAGGCCGTGGTGCCGAGAGCGAGTGTTGTGCGCCGAAGGTAACACGATTGTTTTGGTAATGGCTTTAAACGTTAGTTCCTTAACTGTAGCGTAACTGAACGTCCGTTAGCTTTTAAAGCCACCGACTGAGGAAAGCCGGCTAATGTACGCGGTTATCATTCGAATGAACTGTTCACGGTCCAGTGTGGTGTGAGTTTGGATAGTTAAGTTTGCAAAATGTATGTCAATGAAAATTTATGTGAAATTTTCACAGATAACGCTGCTTTATCTGCGAGAAAACCTTGTAAGCGTTGAGTGCACATGGCTGCATATCCCCCTCCTCTTTTTTTTCTTTTTTTGTCGTATTACCGCTGTCAGTTTCCACACGGACAATTGGTCCTTTTTTTTCTCCTCTTTACTATCGTTTTTTGCTTATGTTTTATGCATCGTGCCCGTTTTATGCTGGTTTAGCGGGCAAAAAAAAAAAAAAAAAAAGAAAGAGGCGGTGATTATAGAATTGGCGAGAAACAACGGCGTAGTGTTGAGTTTCTTGCGATCGGCACAATTATGGCATGTGAACTCGTGACGTCACAAATATGGGGAAGGCCGAACTGTTATTGAGCGCTTTGTAGCTGTGTACAGATAGGTAACTTCTAGAGGTGACGCAAAAATAATAAATTAATGTACCATGGTAACTGTTAATAGCTGTTGTGATGGGAACTGTTATTAATGATAATAATAAAACTTATGCTGTTTAGATGCTCCTAATGTTGACATAAAAACAAGCTATAAAACGCTATGCATTCATGGTGTTTGGACGAACCAGCCAAATAACTGAACGTGGTATTCCAGAAACCACATTTTTCGAAATAAAAGATACGGTTGTTGCGAAATTCTGCTGAGACGAATAGAAAAAAAAAAAAAAAAGGCAGCGTTTGAGACTAAATGGAAGTTTTTAGCAGGCGCAGGATACAAGAGCAAGAAGACTCTTTGAGGCGCTTTTTGTAGCAATTTTTCAAGAATGGAAATGATCTGACGCATTGAAAAATGAAAGAGAACGAGACACACTTAGGACGAGGAAAGGCTACAGAAACAGCGATGAATAAAAGTCATCTTTTAGCGAAGTTGGGCATCGCTCTATAGATAAAGAAAAATAAATTCATTTCTACGAGTGTTACACGTATTATGTATTTGCTTCGGAGATAGATTTTATCTCAAATCGGCCCCGTGTAAGAGCACATATCTTACAGGTGTTGCGCCATCTATTGAAACAATCACCTGCTCATCGCACTTTTTTTACTTTTTCGCCCTTCTCGAGTTTAGCAATAGTAACCTGACTCCCAACCGCATAAAGGACAGCCGTCGTTTTTATGTTTGAGAGAGATGTAGAGCACCAGGCTCCACTTTGAAGTTTCTTCCATGCCTTTATTTATATTGTTCGCTCTTCCTCTCTTTCCATCCCTTCTCGTACTCCTTTGCCGGTAATGGTTTTTCTCTCAGCGAGAGATCTTGACAGGATTGCGTCACATTCTCGAGCCAATGTTCGAAACGGAAGGTTCGTTCTTCGCCCCTCGTTCGTGGGGCAGCAAGCAAGACAAAATTCGGAAGCGAGCTGCTCAGAACAACGCTGTTCTTTTCTTATTGTGTGTGCGAGGTGCTCTCCGCTGCCTTTCTCCCTTATAAATAGCTAGCGCACGCACACACTCGTTAGCGCGCTCAAAAAACATAATGCGTGATAGATTGCAGTGCGGCTTTCTCATGTTCTAGCACATTTTTTTTTTTTTTACTTCCCGGTCCGGGAGGCACCGCGTCCACATTGCGCACTACTCTTAGTGAGCCAATCAGCCTTGCTATGCGTGCAACAAAGTAGATTCTGTGTAGCACTTTGTCACGGAGGATAGGAAAGGAAAAGAGTTCCTCACACTTGAACGCGGAAATGAACAAATGAAACAGGCAAAAAAAAAAAAGAAAGCAAGAAAGAAACCAGCTCGCTTCTGCGTCGAGATGGTTTGTCTGGTTCGGCTGTCAGTCACCATTTGCGCATAGACTGCGGCCGTCGCTTGTCTCGGTTGATTTGTTTGCTGTGATTTCTCCTTTCCGAGTCTTCTCAATCAATGCAGAAAGTGAGAACAGACTTGCGGACGTTTGCAAGATTTTTTTTTTTTTTTTTTTGTCGCAATCCGGAAACATTGAGCTTGCTAAAACATTTCAGCTGATCGTTGTCTTATTTCTGTCGACGCGCGCATTCGGCTTCTCGGCTGGACTCGTCACAGGGATCTCCGAAAATAGCGTACTGCGCGCGCCAGTTTTTTTGCACTCTGCTATACACAGTGGACGTCTCCCCAGCCGTCGCGACGTGTCGTCAGCAACTACAGCGACCTTTCGCTTTCTTTAAAATTTTGCTTTTATTTCTGTCTTTTTGGTTCTTTTTCTCCTCACTTTGTCTGGGAGTGAACTGCGAGAAGGCGGGGAGCCGCACGGGTCCGGCACTTCTAAGGCGTCGGGCCTCCGGCCGTGTCGTATGCACACAATCTGCTTTGAGGTCCTTTCCGCGTTCCAGGAGGACGTAAGAAAGTTGAAACGGCTTCAGCCGACTGAGCTTCGTTTCCGCGAAGAAAATAAGATGTATACCTCTTGCAGTGTTCTATACTTTGCCCTGCTTTCCTTGCCTGTTCGAGTTCATATGTGCGCTGTATAAATGCTTATACGCTTTTGCAGCGAAGCGCTGTACTTCGGCTGTCACTCGCAGAGCATGCGAATGAAAGAAAATAAAAGCGCGTCGCGAAATCAGTTTTAGCTCGAAATCTGGCGAAAACTGAATTTATTTGTTTTCTTTATCGACTTTCGCGTCAGAATGTTATCAAGGAAAGTGATGACGTTCGCTCTCGCCTGTTATGTGTACTCTTTTCGTTCGAACTGACGAAACATGGACAGATTAACATCTCGTTTCTCTCTTGTAGTTATTAAAGGAAGAAAATCCAGTTACCAAGGTATCGATTAAACGTGCAGGCACAGGGGCAAAAGAAACAATAAACGAGCGTGTTAGCTCCGAGCAGACCCGATTTGCGACTGGGTTTCCAGCTTTCAGTTTCAGAACAATTTCCATTTGCTGGAAATGGCATGCATGAAGGGCATGCTGCTGACTGCTGCGGAGAATATGCTTGCCGTTGTTTAGGCGTTGGTGCTGTTTCCTTGGCCGATGTATACGTGCGGGTGTCTTTGTGTGCTTGTGCTAAGTATATACGTTGTTACACCATCGAAAAAGATATCACGAAACACAATCAGTGGTGTCTTAACAGAGCCAAAATTAGGGCGAACAGGGGATGGGAGAGAGTGGTAGCAAATTATTTCTTGTGTAAACGTTTTTCTTTTATGAATGAAGATTCTGTCACGTGCTCTTTTTCTTCGCCAAGTGAACTCGAAACTTTTTGTTAAAGCGTGAATGCAGTTTAATTTCAGCGAACTCTGAATACGCCACCATATTTCTGCGAAAATTGACATATTTTCAGCGCTCTTCGGAACGCACAGATCGTTCAGTGAGCACCCCTTGCTTCTTTCAGTCCTCACCCGGCAGTAAGGACATGACAAGGATATTCGTGTTAGAAACAATATATTTGCTTCGTCACACTGGGAATTGTCATTGCAACTGCTGGCTTAATGTGTCGTTAGAGCGGAGAATGTTCTATTTCAGTAATTGGTAGAAGCCACCTTGTGCAGTTCCAAGGCATTCTGAAGGGGCGGCTAGGGTTTCGACGGCTTATTTGCTCATTTTTATGTGTTTACGACTATTGGTGTTCGGATCATCCACAGCCTAGTCTCAGCAAGTGCTTACCACATATTTTTTTTTTCTCTCCCCTAACAAGATACTTTTGCCGCAGTACTACCTGTGCTTAGGTGGTGCATCCTTTACAGGAAAGCTGGTATTGCAGACCGAAACTTGTATTCCGGGAAAATAACGGGTCGCACGAGCCGGGAAAGAAAAACTACTTTTGAGAATGAAGAAATCGCAGTGCGCAGAGCTCATAAAGCACCTTTGACGTGCTTTATTTATGAGCAAACGGTATGTTATTTTTAGTTTCTACGCCGTTTCCTGTCTTGTAGCGCAGTAACTTGGGACTATTTCATTTTTTTTTTTTGCACCTGATAAAACGTCTCCAGCTAGCCTCCTTTACATACTGGCTCGTTTGATCTGTCTCCTTTCATTCTTGACTCTTCATGTTACGTGGATCACTTTAGTAGGTTCAATGTTTGTGTTGCGTCATGATTATTCATAGGCAACAGTATGCGCCAAACGCAAACTAGTTAACGTAGAACTAAGATAAGTAATTACATCGGGATATGCGACGATCTTAATTACTGAACACAAAGCCACTCAATAAAAATCGAAATTAACCCCGGGATAAAACATTTTTTCTTTAGGTTTGTGCTCCTTATCGTGATTTGGGCATTTCATAGCTCAGTACTGGGCCCCATCTTCTACACGTTCATGAAGTGACTCAGTTCAATTTCTCTACACCCACAACCTATAAAGGGTAATAACGTGTGTCTGAAATTTCAGGAAAAATCAATTTATCATTATGCGGGGTCGTCTTCGTGTAGAGTTTTAAAATTTTAGTAGCTTAAATCATTGCGCTAAAGATAACTGTTATGAAGGCGCCACAATAGTTGCACGAACCGTACGGTATGGGAACTTTCCGTCGGGCATAAGGCCTAGCTTAATTCGCGTGGTGTGCCCATTGCTTGCGTGGATTTCTTGCAGCTGTGCGGCCACAGCTCTCGGGGGGCCATTGCACTTGCTGCGTCGCTTGTATCTTTCGCACACTGCATGCCTGCAAAGTGCTGTCTCAGCACCTGCCAGCACCTGCCAACCTCTCTTTTTTGTTGTTGTTGTGATTAGAAGCTGGAGCTCACGCAAGCTCGCACAACAATGTCAACAAAAGCGACCGCCGACAACAAACACGCGTGTCGATCGCGGGCGTTAATCGCTCGCGTCGAGTGGGCGGAAGACGACAGCGCCACTCAGCACCGGAGCTCGAATGCCTCCGTGGCACGCAGGGACGAGAGCAGCGCCCTCTCAGCGGTGGCAACGACGACACGTGAACGCTGGCGGGAGCCGGCTTATCTGCCCCCAGCTATCGGCCGGATCTTGGGCAAGCACGACGCCGAGGCCGGTGAAGCAAGGCGGGTCAGCTGTCGACGCCACACCCCTGGATGCCGGATAGCATCTCCTAATGAGCTCCTTCGTTGTTTTAATAAACACCCGCACGCCTCCTCCCCCTTCTCTTCCGTACCGTGTGCGAGCTTAGTCGCGCGAAACCTGGTGAGGTGGCTGAGATTTGCAGGAAAAGGCTGCTAATTAGAGCGGACCTCGGGCGGCATTAATAATAATGGCTCAAGCGGTGTGTTCGTCGAGTCCTTCGCCGGCTCTAGAGAAAATGGGCAGCTGCTGGCCTGGCTTTCCTTCTATCCAATATTTCTTTTTTTCTCCTCGCACGAGTCTTCCTTTGTTCGGCGAACGCCGCTATTTGAGTAGGCGAGAAATTCCGATACTTGTTTGTTAATTTTGTTTTTCGTTCACACTTTCAAACGGCAGTGGGATGACTAGCGCACTTTAAGCTATCGACAGCATGCTTCGCTAAGACAAATCATTGTGAGTGCATTCCTAAACAGACGCACCTTGTATGACGCTAGTATAGAGGCGCTTTTTTTTTTTTTTTTTTATTGTGGTTGTTGTCCGAGATGGATCGCGCAGTATTCAAAGATTTATAAGTTTTCCGCGCCCAAAGGCAGTGTTACCGATGTTTATCCGCACTATCTGAAGTTAGGCGCGGTTTGAGCCTGCGAAGTTTACTCGTAAAAGATATCGCAGGCCGCGGATGGCTGTCCGACGTATAAAAATAAATGTCCCCGGCGATGTGTCGAGCCCATGGGCCCCTCTACTTCACAGCGGACGCACTCAGTGCGAATGCTTCTCGAGGTATAAAATTGCGCCCGCCTTCAGCAACAAATCTGCCGTCGAAGGCTGCTGAGTCGGTGACACGCGAGTACATAAAAGAAAACTGTTCGCTGCTGCCGCCCCGAGGCAGTATTGCTGTTGCCAAGACATATTGCGAGCTCTGGATGCGTCGCTTCTTCCATAGACGGGCAGGCGGAAGCTCCTGGCACTTCCGGCTCACTGCCGCGCGCAGCTTCCGGTTGCATGTTTGCCAGCGATTGCCCGCGCCGCGTTGGCAGATAGGACGAACGTGTCGAATGGCTGCCGCTTTGTCAAGACATGGATATAGAGCTTTGGTGTAGCGGCTGCGAGCTATCTGCGCTTTTATTTTGCAGCGCTATGCGCTGGCTCGAGTCTCCAGTCGAGCGAGAGTCTCGTGGGGACATTATGATGAGAGCTTTTTAGTTGTACCAGTAGCAGAGACGTTAGTAACTCGCCACTTTTAGTAGAGATGCACACGGAGTAGCTGACCAAATCGATGGGGTCGGCGAACGTATCTCTCTAACTTATAAGATCATCAACTTCTAGTGCACTTTCCCGGCCTCCGTTTGCGTGCGTCGAGTTACGAAACCGTTCCTCTCTAGTTCTGCGTGTGTCCGAAGTGCTTTAGGTGACTTCGGTCATCTCGAGTACAGACTATTTTTTTCCTTTCGCTGTTTGTCACGTTTTTAGCCCGAACGCGCGGAAGTGTAGTTGGGTTAAGGTTCTCCGTTGCTGAGCTCGAAGCAGTACTGTCAAGTCTTGTCCTTTTTTTTTTAGTGAGACTTAGATCGAAGTGGGCGTATAGGCAGTATTTTGGCACATTTATGGTAAAAAGTCCAACAAGATTGAATGGACTCTGTAGCACGAGGCGTAACATACAGTTTTCTAAACCTCATCTGAACGATTAATTTCCTCCAAACATTATTCTGGAAGGTCTTAACGAAATCTGAAATCATCCGATGAAAGTCGTTCGTACGATTACCAGGTGTAAGGTTGCTGCTACACTTAGCAAACAACGATATTTTTTTTTTCATTCGAGGGAGATTGCAGATATCTGTAATATGCCTAGGAGGCGCTGCTGCGTTTTGTGTTTCTCCAAACTCTACACAACTCTGAACACCTTTACAGTTTTACCTGCGCTCATTTCGCTTTCTCGCTGCTATCATTCCCAAAGTCCCTTTCTCCCTTCACATACAGAATGGCCATAAAATATGAGCAAAATAAATATAAAGAAAGAAAGGAAGAAGGAGGGGGGTGGAGGGCGACATGAAGCGGCCGTCGGCGTAACGAAATCGCGGCTCAAATGTGTTTCAGCAAACGAGCCAGCCTGGCTGCGGGCCTTCCAGTGCTACGGATGGCCATATTTTTCTTCCCTCTTTTCCTTTCTCTTCCCGCACGATCTCGACGGGCCCGCCGTGAACTTTAACCAAGATTTTTCCTCGTGTCCATGGTCTCTGTTAACCTTCTATCTACTCTCGCCCATGGCCCGTACCACGGCGGCCACTTCTTTCCCCCTCGTTCCTCATTTTCCCCTCTCCCTACCATTTTTTTCTTTCCCGCAACTCCCATGGCAGCTCGAATCTGCCAGCCGCTTATATATCGCCGCTGCAATAAAACAGGGTGATGAACGATTCTCAGGCGAGCCCGCGAGGTGGCAACAGCGTCGATGTCGTCGGCTATGGCGCTAGGACAGAGCCAGTGAGCTGTCCGGGGAAAGGGGGAGACTGCTAGGGAAAGTGGGTGCGACGTAGGGCGAGGAGGTGTCGTATGTGCGTTAGCTGTTTCCGCGATTCCGCTCTCATAACGACCGGTCTCGAGTTTTTTGGCGGCCGGGCGAAGTTGACGCCCCTGGCGTGACACTGCGGCGGTCAGAATGGTGCCCAGCGCACCAGGTCCACGACGTTGAGGGAAAGAAAGGAAAGGGCTGGAAGGGAAGGCTCGTAGGGAAGCGTGGGATAAGGGGAATTTGAAGAGGGAGAAGCAAGTCAAGCCCGAGACCGGTGACCTCCCCCCTCCGCTTACCTCCCAGTTCTCTACCTGCGCACTGTTAATGGCTCTGAATCGTTAGCGGAACAGCGCTCGTCGTGATGTCGCAGGAGGGAGGACACGGCTACGGCTACGGGTGGACGAGGAGCCCTTTCCTTCCCCACTCGAAATTGGCGTCGCTCCATGGCCCTGCTCGTCAGCGAGGACTGTCCTCGCTGCTCGGAGACACACTGCGTTGTACTTGTACAACGGGTGGCGCGCGGGAAAATAATACGGTGAACGGGGCGACATTTCGCTTCGCGAGACGTGTCATTGGAGGAGTGAGGTCGACCGACCCGACGATATTACGACCGCCTGTCGTGCGCGGGCGCCGGCACCACCGGGCTGGGCTCACGGCAGCGCGCTCCGTACCCGCGTCTTGGGTACAGAACGACTGGGGCACGTGACGTCGACACCGAACGGCGTCGATGCTCGCGAGATGCAAAACTGGCGTGCCGACGAGACGATTGATAAATACCGTGCAACAGAGGCTGTGAAACTTTTTATTTTCTATAGAATTGCTTGTTTTACAGCGTTATATGTGAAGGTTTGTTGTGTACCAGTCGTTTGTAACGCACTCCAGAAAAAGCGACAAGAATAAATTCATTTTTATTTCTTTATTTATTTTTAGAGCATCGTAAAAAGGCGACAAAAATAAATACTATCACATTCAAGAAGACAGCAACATCGTACCTGTAAGGGCAGCAAATATTTACCTATAGCGTTCGCAGTTTTCTCGTTGGCTGCTTGCTGCCTCTCTTATGCTGTACCGGGCGTAATCGCAGACTGGTGGGCGCCACTTAGCTGTTTTCAATTTTGTTTACGTAACTTATAGTCTCTATGTGATTAGTTTAAGCGTATTATACCCGGATACAGCGCGCGCGCCACGACATAAGGCCCTCACTTAAATTCACGCGGAACTTAATTCCGGCTTCCAGGACCTTCTTCGTCTGAAACGCTTGACGGCACATGGCACGCAACGCAGTGAGGCATCAGCAACAGGGATCCAGTTTCCAAGCATATACGGTGCTCAAAAAGAACCAAACCAACATTTATTCAGCAACATCTTGCGCGACTATTTTTGCATGCCGTCAGCGGCCAATCATTGCGTTTACTTCTTTCGCTGCGAACATCACGCCAAGGCTTGCGTTGTCCTTCCTTTTTTTTTTTTTTCTTGTTTTTGCTAGATATACCTCCTGCAGCATGCATCGCATCTTCTCCGCGCAAGTTTACGTCGTTTCGTCGCGAGTAGTGGCTCGCTTAGGGCGCCCGACATCGCCGCCTTGAAGCGACTTGCGTCGTATAGCTCCGTTTCCCTATTTGTCCACTTGTGTGCGCCTCCTAGCTCCTCCGGTGGCGCTTCTCGGTTGCCTGTCACTTTTTAACTTGCGGGTCTCGGCTGTCCCCATAGTGACGCGGCATTCATGCTCCTTTTTTGTATATCACCATCATTTATTTTTCTTCTCTAGCCAGGCTTCACACTCTTCTCCAGAATCTTTCCTCCCTTGTCACTTCCTTTCTTCCTCCAACGAAAGAAAGCATAGCCCAAAAGAAAGCAAGGAAAGTGTGGCGTGCCAGTGGGAGAGGAGAAGAGATGCGAGGAGGTAGCCTCCCATGTAGGTGATTTACGGCGTACGCCTATCGAATTTCCAATTCCCGTTGCCCCGTATTTCGTACTATATATCTCAGTTTCTTTGTGGCGCCTTCCGGCGAGTCGCCGACACACTTTCGCCTCCCTTTCCTTTCCCTCCCTTTTACTCTTTTCCCGCTATGTCCGTCTCGCGGAACCCTCTCCTTCGCTTCTTCCTCGCCCACTGTGTCGTTTTTTGTTTTTGCTTTCCTGTAATATTATCCGTCCAGTTTTGTTTGGCTTCGTTCCCTGCAGTGCACTACAGCGCGCAGACACACGAGCCACACTGGCCTCACAAACGCGCAAGGAAAGCGCGCACCTCGCTCGCCCAGGAGAAGCAGCGGTAGCGCCGGTTCAGAATTTATTGGATTCGATCATCGCGCGCGCCGTTCGTTGTTGGCGCGCGAGCGGTTTAGGGTGGCTGCCTGCGCGGCAGGAGAGGTAGGTAGGTCGGCCGGACGGTTGGAGGAGGAGGAGGAGAGTGGTCGGCTTATACTTCGGGACTGCTGCGCCGCGTCGTGGGATGGAGTGTGCGCCAATCGGTTCAATTACCCAATCGACGACGTGCATTGTATACAAAAGCGCGCAGCTCCGACACGCATTAGCCGGCCGGTTTCATCTCGACTGTAGCGCGGAGTGCCCACTTTCCCTCCCTCTCTCTCTTTCGCTCCGGCTCTTCGCGAAAATAAAATAGGGATGAAGAAGAACACGAGAGAGTTAAGCTCGCTTCGTCCGGCCAGCCGTTCTGGTGTGAAGCGCATGCCAGCACTTCGCTGTGCGGATGGCCGCTATATTCGGTCTCTCCTCCCCTCCTACCCTTTTCTGGAGAGAAAAGAGATGATACCCTTCTCCTCCCCTTCCTTCTTTTTCCCCCTCCCCCATCATCTCTCTCTCTCTCTCTCTCTCTCTCTCTCTCTCTCACACACAGTACCCCGGCCATTGTTTTGTACGCTCCTTTGTTGCGGTCTCCCCGAGCGGCCGGCCGCCTCTTCGTGATGACGCTCGTCATCTTGTGGAGAAGGTGGAAGGTGCTCGCCCGCCGTGAGCACTCCTTTTGTATACATTCGGCCTCCTCAACAAGAGTACAGAAGGCGCAAAATGCCCGCATCGGTGGATGGTTGGGTGCCCGTGTTTATGGGGCGCTCCGTCGCTATTTGTGGTTTAGTGTTTTTGTTTGTTTGTTTGTTTGTTTGTTTGTTTTTTTTTCTCTCTCTCTCTCTTCTTTGTTACTCGTTTCGCGCACGGAAGTCTTTGATAAACGACTTGGGGCTGCTGTCGAGCTGCAAAGACCGGTGGCGAGTGCATTTCGGAAGGCCCGGCGGCCGCTAATCGCTGCACGAAAGATTGGCACCCGATGAACGGCTCTTGGCACAGAAAAAAAAAAAAATGTAAAATGTTCTAAATCGATCATGACGGCTCCTGTTCTTTCGTTGTTGTTATTGATGTCGAAGCGTTCGCCGAACGCTTCTTTAACGACGCGGCGCAAACGGCCGTTAGGCAGGCCTGCCGTTTACGGCATCGTTCACCTGCGCTGCTGTAATCGTATGCAGATGGTTTTCAGCCAAATGTTACTCAGAAACGGTGTGCTCGAACACGGAATAATAATGCATCTGCTTTTCCTGCATAATCAGATTTAATGTTGTTGCTTGAGCTTGTCTGCCTTGGTATTCTTGCCATCTACTTTCTGTAGTGCCTCCCAGAGGGAGCAGATGACGTTTACGCGTTCACTCTGTTAACGATGTAAGCTTGAGCGATTTATTTGCCATCGGGAAAGTACCTCCTTGGGTCTTGCATAGAATTGTCATTTCTACTGCTTCCTGTTGCATCTCTTGTCTATCATTTTGACGGACATGCCTTTCTCTCTCTCTCTCTTTCTATATATCTATACTAGCATAATAGCAGGAGAGACTTCAGTCTTCAATTGAGCTGCGTCAAGTAAAACGTCAATGTCCGAAGACAGGCGCTGTAGAACTCGTGCAAAATAGAGTTGTGCTGGCACTTGCGCTGGGCTTCTTTGATACACCTCTGCCCGCCCACTATTAATAGAGAAGGCGAAGACGGAAGCACTCTAAGTAATTCGGTCTTGCACAGATCCTCAAAGCTTGACTTGCATCGCCCGAACGCTCTTGACGGTCGTATACTTGCGCGTCCGCTAAACTGTCGTAATGTGTATATAGGACCGAGCGGAGCTTTAACTTCGGGTTTGCGAACTCTCTCGGCGCCGTTTCGGGTTTATGGACAGGCTTAAGGAAATGACCGTGTCAGATTTCTCTGCACGATGCCGTGCTTCTCGAATATCAAATAGAACTTGATACATGCTCGCGGATTACACTGCGTCTCGTTTGCAGCCCCGTAAGGGGGCTCTTCAATGAAGGGCGCCTTCTCTCGCCTTCTTTCGTGCTCGACGCTGATTTATTTCTGTTATAAATTGGCGCGTACTCAGTGTAGCTCTCTCCCACACACCCTTCCCCCTTTTTAAATCTCTCCCTCTTCTCCGGGTCCACGTTTCCACAGTTCTTTCCTGTTTTATGCTTGTTTGTTCGCTTTTATTCACGAATTTAGAGCTCTTGGAAGTCTCACTTCGTGCTCATTTTCCTTATCCTTTTTTTTTCTCTCTCTCTCTCTCTTTCCGTATTTCTTAATGTCAGCTCTTCGGAACTCGTCCTCGTTTCGTTTCTCCCGGCGCGCGTTTGCATTTCCCCCGCTCGCTTTTAAGTGAATGTGTGATTTACGTGGGTCAGATTTGTCGGGGAAAAATTGGGTCGTTTCGTTCTCGGCCTAGGAGAAAAGTTGGCTCGCCAAAGGGAAGGCTGGGACTCTTCTTTTCGTTGTATTCTTTTTGCCGAGAGAAAAGAGAAGAGAAAAAGAGTTACTGCTCTCGATCAAAATGCTAATGAGTGGCCACTCTTTTTTTTTCGTCCCCTCTCTTCTAGGTGCCGCTCTTCTGAAGGCGTTCCGCCGCCGTCCGACAGTTAGGCCTCGTCTCGCGGCGAACCCGATGGAGCCCGGCGCAACGCACCCTCCGCGACGGAGGACTCCACTGCAGACACTGCGGAGGCCAGCTTCATCCGGGCTCTGCCGATGGACCGCTGTCCGTCGGCATACCCTGCCTTTCCTGACGTTTATGTCGCTCCTAAGCGTGACCTTCGGACAGAATACGCATTTGAGTGAGTGAAGCGGACATTTTGTAATATCATACAGTTTTATGCTGCTTGTCGCGTGATCAATATGCGGGAAAGTAAATCGACTTTCCCGTTATGCCTTTATCGCCCACAACCACAGCCCAGCTAACGCTTCCAGGAATACAAGACCTTAAGTCTGCTTCGTTGTTCTCCTATGTTCCCTGAGTTGCGGCTTTCCAGCAGCGCAAGGAATTTTCTGCAGTTTTGTCACTAGGCCATATTTGTTTTCTTCTGCCGGCTCATCAACTATATAATTCATTTCTATCAGCGTGTTTATTGTGCGACTTGTCATAAAGGGGCAAACCATCGCATGCCCAATATCGCTTCTGTCTCTTCGTTTCGGCTCTTACAGGATTACCCCTCGTTTAATTGCGCTTCAATTCAAAGGGCCCCTATATCTTAACATTTGAATTACCATCTGTTACGCGCGTCAAGCGAATAATATGGCTTTACCTTATAGATCCCAAGTATGTTAAGCGTGCTGTCCTTGAAATTTATATGTATTGACCCAGCGCAGATATCTCTGCAGTGCTTGCGAACCAAACAGCTGCGGGATGAATTATGCAGGAGAAGAGGCGCTTTTTTAACAGTACTTCTGGCGCTTCGTGGGCTAACGCAGGAAGCCGATTTCTCACGAAACAACAATATTAAACAAAAAATTCCACTGTGAGGTGCTTTGCAGCACCAAGTAATTATACGTTTCTGTGAAATAAAGCGAAAGTCCTTGCGTGAGAATTTCAAAGAGCGGAATCTCTTGGGTAAAGCACTGCATCAAGCTTTGGTTTGGTTTGGTTTGGTTTGGTTTGTGGGGTTTAACGTCCCAAAGTGACCCAGGCTATGAGAGACGCCGTAGTGAAGGACTCCGGAAATTTCGACCACCTGCGCTTTTTTAACGTGCACTGACATCGCACAGCACACGGGCGCCTGGCTTCTCGCCTCCACCGAAAATTCCGCTTCTTTTGCTTTTTTTTTTTTCGTAATAAAAAAAACCAGCTTACACGCAATGCCTTCTTATTTCTGCTTTCAAACCTGATATTCTCTTTCGAGATGAGCGAGACGCACTCTAATATTTTTTGCGTGAGAGAGGTTGTATTAGGCAAACAAAGCTCTTTCCAAATCACGTGCTGCTTATGATTCGATATGATACGACGTAACAAACCTAGGTCAATTAGCTCCAGCAATAAATGATTCTGTTGGCATTTGCATGAAAAATCACAGAAAGGGCGGTGGACTTAATTGAGAAACACGAGTAAAATTAAGTCTGTATAAATATAGACAAGTTCCCCATGGTCAGTTCCACGTGCAGTGCGCTACTCCTGTATTGCGTCAATCTATTGGTCATGTGTTGACCTATTAGCAGAGCTGTGCTGACGCGTGTGGGGTGGAAAATAAAATTACTAACGTTTCACTAGTCACCAGTGAATGTGGCGTAATCGAATCTACGTCATTATAATACCTCTCTCTTGATTATTTGAGCTCCGGGGCATAGAGAAAGAAGCTTCAGTGAGTACAGTTAGTTTTTAATGTGGGCAAGAACAAGCTCTGACGATAACTGCTGGTCGAGATGTTCATCACTAGCAAAGCATGTTTTTTGGGGAACGATGTCCATCTGCTGCGCAGCTCGCATCTATTTTAGGTGATGACCAGTCACACGTACTATGCGACTCCTTAATCAGGGATGCAGGTTATGTCGAGGATGTTGGCGATGCCGCCCAGATGGTACCACTCTTAATCTGGTTCCACATAACTTGACCCTTTTTACAATGTATGTGGAACCAAATTAAGAATGTCATAGAGGCCTTCTGTTCAAGCTTTTTTGTGTGCTTGGACTCGCACCGCATGCCGCGTGCTTCCATAATTGTTCAGGTACCGAAAGGACAAGATAAGCTTCGTGTGCCCAGACAGTGGGGCGTAGCTGGATGTTCTTAAATTCGCTAGTAGCATCCTTAGATTACTTGTCACCACTCCAGATTCGATGTGGAGAGATCGAGCGAAATGAACGCTCTTAACGGTCACGCTGACTTCTCACATTAGCGAGTGGATTTTTGAGAGACACGCGTCGCAGCTTCAATCCCGTGCCAGCACTTTCTAGGGCAGATAGATAGATCGATAGATGAATTTATTCAAAGCAAAGACAGAGAGGTTGGCCGGAATGATTAAAATCTGACCTGCTGCTCTGCACTGGGGAAGGGGAAGGGGAAAAGAAAGGACAGGGTGGGCGAACATGGTGTTGACCTCTGGAGCTTGCCGCGCGACCTCTTCTTTCGTGTCACGGTGCGTCATGCGTGGTTGCCTGCGCAGGTCCTCGGCCCCAACAGCGTTTCGCCATCGAGCCGACGGACCGGTCAGCCATCCTGGGTGACACTATCGTGCTGGCCTGCCGCGTGATCGACAAGGCCGGCACGCTCCAATGGACCAAGGATGGCTTCGGCCTCGGCAGTGACCGCGACCTCTCGGGTTTTCCAAGGTACTCTATGGTTGGAAGCGACGACGAAGGTGCGTGCCATTCAAGTCTCTAGCTTACTGTTTCAGTGATCTATCTATCAATCTACTTAGAAAAATGCGAAAGAAAAAGAGAGAGAAGGGTCAAGTTTCGGAAGATTTCTGATACTCTTTTACATTGTTAACCGTATTGTAATGCATTGAACTGAAATGCTATTTCCACGATAATACAGCAGCTGGAATGCTCCTTTATTTCGACCGCAGTACCACCGACTGGTGCGTTTAAGCATGGCAACGCGGGTTCGGGGGCAATAATTCAGCAGAGTGATTTGCTTTTACCAAAGCATTGCCTGCATCTTGCAGCGTGGGGAGTAACTGGCAGAAAGCTCGGTATACATCACCTCATTTATAGTGTCGTACAGAGGGTTTTCCCCTCTGCTGAATAAAAAAGCAGCAGCGTGCCGGTTGTAGACTGCATGGTGGTCGCGTCACGCGTTTTCAGAAACGAGTCGGAAGAAATAGTTCACTACGATTAAGTAGGCTTTGATTCTGCGTTGCAGATTAAAAGTAGTGTGCGTGACGTATCTGTATAATGTTATGTAAGCGGCATTGATTATTTCATTCATTCATTCATTCATTCAATCATTTCTTTCTTTCTTTCTTTCTTTCTTTCTTTCTTTCTTTCTTTCTTTCTTTCTTTCTTTCTTTCTTTCTTTCTTTCTTTCTTTCTTTCTTTCTTTCTTTCTTTCTTTCGTTCTTTCTTTCTTTCCTTCTTTCTTTCTTTCTTTCTTTCTTCCTTTCTTTCTTCCTTTCTTTCTTTCGTTCTTTCCTTCTTTCTTTCCTTCTTTCTTTCTTTCTTTCCTTCTTTCTTTCCTTCTTTCCTTCCTTCTTTCCTTCTTTCTTTCCTTCTTTCTTTCTTTCTTTCTTTCTTTCTTTCTTTCTTTCTTTCTTTCTTTCTTTCTTTCTTTCTGTTCATGTTTGTGATTGGACTCAGTGGCCGTATGACTAAAAGATGGGACATGTTTCGTTTCAGGCGATTTTTCGCTTCAGATCGGTAGCGTAAGCCTGGAAGACGATGCCACCTTTCAGTGCCAAGTTGGCGCCGTCGACGGAGTGAAGGGCATCAGATCAAGGAGTGCGCCCCTTACCGTGTTTGGTGAGTTCCTACTCCTCTGGTGCTTCTGACCACCGTCATAGAAGTAGTTGACATAAGGCGTAATTAAAACAAAGGTGAAGTTCTACGTTGATTTTTCGCCATTCAGTGTTTGAAAACGCAGTATCTGTCATTATAGAAACAAAAATAATTGTTTTTTGGCAAATGAAATGATCGTATCGGGGAACGAAAGAGAAACTGCTAGAATACAAGCTTCTTCATCACCGTCCTTCTAACTTGAGTAGTTGGATAACACACAATTTGTACTACGTAGAATTTCAGGTAGGCCTGATGGTACCATGCCTGAATAAGAAAAAAAAAAAAAAGCATTGCACGTAGGAGCTTCAAACGAGAGCGATTAACTGTGCATTATAGAATGAATACGCTGCTAGGTGAAATTGCCTTTTTTTATCGCTCTCCGGAATCTTTCATGACAAAAAGAGGCGACAACTATAGTTTTTGTACAGCTACCTCGCAAGATAAAAACGAGGTAATAATGCACTCGCATTGCGCTTTAATCCCGGGCAATAAGGGAGCGCGCGGGTGGTGCATTACGTACTTCTACTTAATGGTAAAGTTGCGTTCGTAAGGGTTGTTTTGCAGCCCTAGGACGCAAAGTATGGCCGCGTAATTACGCTGTCGGAAGAAATGGTAGAAGAAGAAATAAATAAAGGAGAGGCACGCTAATCCCGGTCATAATTATTTTTAATAGGTAAAAGAGTGCGGTGATTTTCGACTTAATAGTCAACTCATCGCGCGGCGTCACATGCTGAGATGCGTAGGCAACGCCAAAGGAAATAGTGAAATAGTATACAAAAGACCTTGTTATTAGGAGGATAATCGCCGAAGAAAAAAAAGAAATGCCGCTCTCGTTTGTGGACCTCTCGACGACACCCGGATTAACGGCGACTTACGGCGCGAGCTCGCCGCGGGCACGCGTGCTCCGCTTTCGTTAAGGCTTCACATGCGCATATGAGATGCGTGCCGCGCGTTTCGCTAACAGCAGTCCTCTTCCTTTCTTGCACGACACCGCGTCGGCACTCTCTTCTCCCAGCGTGCTTTGCGCGCTACTTGTACTTAATACGTGGAGCCGCCTTTTCCCAGCGGCACTGTCACTGTCTTGCCGAAAATCCCGCGAGCCTTCTTCCGTCCTCCACCCAATGGTGGGCGGCGGCGGGCTGGGCTCTTTTTCTTCGCGCAAGGCGTAAACACAAATCTGTGGGTTGGGAAACGCAAGGAAGTGTCGGGGGCGGTGAGCACCATCTCCACAGTGGATTTCCTCTTTTCGCGGGCTAAACTTTTAATGCTCGCTAAACTGACGAAAAGCCAAGGCCCTGCCACCGCCACCGCGGATATGTCTCGCGGGGGAGGGATTTAAGGGGCAACGCATTGTTCCTAATAGGCCCCACTGGAACCATTGCTTCCGCATCCGAGCACTCTCCGTTTCCTTTTTTTTTTTCTCTCTCTCTCTCTTTCTCCGCCAAAGAGTTCCTCCACAACCCAGTTGTTTTGTGGCTTGGAGATGCACTGCCACTGACGTTATCTGTTCCCTCCTTTTATTCGCCTATTTTTTTTTTTGTTCGTGTTTTTCTTACTCGAAACAAATGCCTGTCCTCAGTGTCGTGACGCTGGGGCTACGTCGACCCGGCCTTCACTTGGTAGCGTGCAGAGACTCGGGGTTGAAGTAGGATTGAATCTTCGAAGTTGGTGAAATATGTACAAGCAGGTTTAATGGCACTTTGAGAAACTTATTTACAAGATTTTTTTACAAGAAAAAGAAGGGTACATCAGCAAAATGGCAAACGTTAAGAGTTCATAGCGAGAAGCGACTGGATGAGCCGTTTACCCAGGGCCCAGAGCGACATTTCGTGCTCTGCAGCGTCCTTAAAAACCCCCTATGTCCAGCCCCTCTCTGAAGATGCTGACCAACCAAATCCAGGGCACGCCCCTCAGGTATCGGCATCCAATCGAACACATCACTGCACTGATGGTCTGAAGCACTGACTGGTCCGGCATTCATTCGTTGGGCGTGATCACTTGTTGGCGGGAAAAGCTTGGGAACGGCGAGGAGAGGAGGTACATTTCTATTCTTCAGCAAAGAAACCACAGGCTGGTTCTGACAAGGGGTTTTACTTCTCAGAAACCCGAGTGCACGTGGCGCCGCATAGGGCTCCCAACATGGTCCCTTTTCGACAATTGCAAATCTTTCCTGCATTCCCGGGAAATCACTTAATGGCCGTGTGAGTCATGCTCCTTTCTTGTCCTGCACGTCAGCGGACATGTCACTCTGTCGTCTCCTTTGGATAGGAGGCATTCATCACTGGAGGATAGCACTTCTCGACTGGAAGGGTGAACAAAAGAAAGAAAGCACTTCCTGCTATTTCCCTCAGGGGGACGTTTCTTTGTGTTTTTCCAGACGTTCTCTTGACAGGGTCAATTTGGCATTTGCAGGTTGTCCACAAAGCAAAACATGCTTACAAAACAGGATTCCTGGAAACAGGCTCACTTAGAGCCATTGGACCATCACCACATATTCACAAAACTTATCCATGCCCACAGGCGAACAATAGAGCGCGCAATTGCGGATGCTTGGTCGTAACAGCCTCCTCCCCCGCCAGAAGAGTCTCGGAGGGCAGCAGTCCCAGCTGCTGCATGAAGAGAGGACTTAATGGCCTGCACGTGAACGCTTGAAGCTCGCTGTTGCTTGTCGCGTTGTCTTGATTGTTGTAGGCCAAATTGCTCGAGCTGTCTGAAACTCAACCACATGTCGAAGCAAGCACTCGGCTCCCGTCTGAAGAGACCAGGTCAAAAGAAAACTGCCATTGTTGTTCGAGAAAAGCCCACTCTCAAGACGTTCAGGACCCACATATTCCTAGAAAACCAAACGTGCTGCTTTACATAGTCACACATATACAAGCGCACGAAAAAAAAAAAACCTGATTATCAATTTGGATACATGGTGAGGAACATCTCGGACCGCTTAGAAAGAGCGGCTAAGCGCGTCCGCATTCCCATTTAACTTCCCCTTTTTGTATCTTATTTCAAAATTGTACTGCTGTAAAATCAAGCTCCACCTAAGAAGGCGACTGTTCTTCGATGTCGCAGTTTGCAGCCAAGCCAGGGGACAATGGTCCGTCTCTACGGTGAATTTGGCCCCTCCAAGATAGCACTGCAATTTTTGAATGGCCCATACAATGCAAGCGCATTCTTTCTCTGACGCGCAATAAGCCCTCTCTCTAGAACTCAGTTTTCTGCTCAAGTAGAGCACGGGGTGCTCATTACCGTCGTCATCTCTCTGGCAGAGAACAGCACCTAACCCTCGATCACTGGCATCACACTGGACCGTGAATTCTCGGGCATAGTCTGGAGCTCGCAATACCGGACGGCTAATCAGCACAGCCTTCAGGTTTACGAAGGAGGCTTCCTTTTGTTCGTCCCAGACTACATTTGTCGGTTCTGTCTTGCGGAGAGCGTCGGTCAGAGGGCTAGCCAAAGATGAATAGTGAGGGATGTAGTGGTTGTAGTATCCCGTCAGCCCCAAGAATGCCCGAATTTCCGTCTTCGTGCTCGGCCTCGGGTAGTCTGCTACCGCAGAAATCTTAATCTCGCTGGGTTTCCTGAAACCTTGACCTACATTGTGACCCAAGTAGTCCACGGTCGCCCTTGCCAGGCAACATTTCTCGGCCTTTACGGTTAGTCCAGCTTGACGCAAAAGGCTCAGTACAGCTCTTAGATGTACCATATGGTCCGCCCATGAGTCGGAAAAAACCGCAATGTCGTCTAAATAAGGCACCGCGAATGTTTCACACCCCTTTAAAACCCTATCCATGAGTCGGGAAAAACAAAATGGAGCATTTTTGAGCCCGAAACTCATCATTGTTGGCTGGTAGCTGCCCGTCGGAGTGACGAAAGCCGCGTATCTGCTGGCGCGTTCAGTGAGCGGTACTTGCCAGTATCCTCGAGTAAGGTCCAGCGTAGTCACATATGCCGCTCTACTGACCTGTTCTACTCTCTCTTCAATATTCGGAATAGGATACACTTGATCCCTGGTGAGAGAATTTAGCTTTCGGTAGTCTACCACAGGCCTAGGGTCTTTACCTGGAGCTTCTACTAAGATCATAGGCGAAGCATAATCGCTTTCCGAGGGTTTTATTACTCCCAATTCCAGCATGCGAGTTACTTCCCTATCCAGAATTTCTCTTTGCCTTGGAGAAAATCGGTAGCACCTTGATCGCACTGGCACGTCTGAAGTCAGCTCAATATCGTGCTCAGTCAAATCAGTCCTGCCTGGCCTGTCCACGAAACAGGCCTCAAACTCTGTTATTATTTCGCCCAGATCGGACAGCTGGGATTTCTTTAGTTCTCTTCTCTGCTCCGTCTTTCTGAGAAGCTCCTGAGCGTTGCTTCCTTTTCCGCTGAGGCAAATCAAGTTATCCCCAATCTCCTCAGGAAGGTTTAACGTTAGATTTACCATGGTTTCCCTCTGCTCATAAGGCTTCATAAGATTGCAATGATAAATGCGCACTGCTTTACGCCTATCGGGGATTTTCACTGCGTAGTTAGTGTCAGAAAGCTCTGCAACGACTTTAGCAGGTCCTTCCCACTGTACTTCGAGCTTATTCTTGGGATCATTGGCTTGCTCCATAGCTAAGTCCTCTCGGGTTCCACTTAAAAGTCTCGTGAGATTACTAGACACTGGCGGCAAGAGGTTACTCTCAAGAACGTCCTCATTCCGCGTCTCATCAAGCTCCCTTTCAAGTTGACATATCTGAGATGCCTCGCTCTCAAAGTTTTCTGACCTGCTATCTTCCGCATTTACCACTGTTTTAACTGCCGTTTCTTCCGCTGTGGAATTTTCTGGTATGAGCAGTGTAGCTAGTTCTCGCGCCCTTGAACGTGTTAAGGCTTGCACAACTCTGTCTCCGAACAGGATGCCCCTCTTTCGCAGTAGCATGTCCGATTTGTTGGAGAACAAATACGGATAGCACTTAGGAAGCTTTCCTGAAACGGCAGCCTCGGTTGTTAATTCGCCGAAAGGGCCCTCGATGACCACGTTCGCGATCGGCAAGCACACACTCTGTTCCTCAACTACCTGTCGGATCCATGCACACTGTCCTGTATAGTCGGAAGGCGATACATACGCCGGATGGACAACATCCATCGTTGCGGCCGAATCGCGCAGTACCTTGCAAGGCTTCCCGTTGACTACTAGGTCATGCAGGTAGGGTTCTAAAAGCTGCATATTTTCATCGCAGTCCCTGACATACGAGAAAGCAATCTTTTCTTTCCGGCAGTTGACGGCAATGTGACCCTGCTCATTACACCTAAAGCATGTGAGCGGCTTCCTAGCCTCAAGCTTATTCTTTGTGTTCTGCACGTTGGTCACTTCCCCACTTTTCTCACTGCCGTCCTTTCTAGGGAATTTGCCTGAAGAAACCTTCATTTCTTCGTTTCCAACTCTAGCAAAGTGCCTTTCCTGACGGTTTTTCACACTGAACTTGGGATTGCGGGGCCTATCCACTGCTGGGTTGCTGAATTGTCGGCGCGAAGCATACTCCTCAATAAGTTCGGCAGCTTCAGTTGCCGACTTAATTTCGCCTCTGTCCTGTAACCAATTTCTTTCTTTTTCTGGGAGGCAGTTATAAAACTGCTCCAAAAGAATTCGCTCGACTACAGCGTCCCTATCACTGTAGGAATCTGTGCTCTTTAGCCACTCGCCCAAATTTACTCTTAAATTGTACAGGAATTCAGGGTAACTCTCGTCCCTGGACTTAGTAGCGTTCCGAAAACGTTGTCTGAACGCCTCGGCGCTAAGCCTATACTTTCTCAGAAGGCAAGCTTTGACCTTCTCGTAGTTGTCCGCGTCCTCCTTGCTTAGCCGCGCGACAACCTCCGCTGCCTCGCTGGGCAGAACCGTCAATAATCTCTGAGACCAAGTGTCTCGCTGGAAGGACAGTTTTTCGCAGGTTCGCTCAAAGTTAGCCAGATACAGACCGATATCCCCTGATATCACATATGGCTGCATGTACTTTGACATCTTGAAATCTGCCTCCTTGTTGAGACGAGGTACCGCTAGCTGGGGACAATCGCCCGACCTCTTGCTCAACTCTAGTTCTAATTTCCGGAGCTCAATTTCTTGGTCCAGCTTTTTTGCTTCTCTTTCAAGCTTCTCACGTTCGTGCTCCCTTTCCTCTTTTTCCCTCTCAAGTTCACGCTCCCTTTCCTCTTTTTCCCTCTGACGTTCGCGCTCCCTTTCCTCTTTTTCCCTCTGACGTTCGCTCTCCCTTTCCTCTTTTTCCCTCTGACGTTCGCGCTCCCTTTCCTCTTTTTTTTGGGCGATGAGGTTCCATGCTTCACTGAGCTCCTCATCATCGGCTCCCAAATCTGTGATTGCCTTTATAATCAAAGGTTTTCGTGCCAAACCACTTGTATCAATTCCCAGTTCCTCACACAATTGCAACAGTTCCGGTTTCTGCAGCTTTTGTAGGTCCATGATCGCTCCGAGTGTCGGCTACTTCCAAAACAACAGTGCAAACTACCAAACCTAAAGGCGTTTCAACACTTTTTTTACCAGTTCTAAAATCTAACCCTGTTCTAGAACCTGGTCCACATCAGAAGAAAAGCCAAGCACTCACCCACACATGCGATCGATGTTCCGAGCTGCTCTCTTGTTGGCCGATTGTTGCGCCTGCTTGTTGCTTGAGATGCCACCTCCGATCACAAGATGTGGCTTGTAGATTCTGATCCACCTCGAATCACCAGATGTTGTAGCTTGTAGATCCAGATCCCACCTCCAGTCATCAGATGTTGTGGCTTGTAGATTCAAACCCCACCGCTGCCACCAGTTGTCGTGACGCTGGGGCTACGTCGACCCGGCCTTCACTTGGTAGCGTGCAGAGACTCGGGGTTGAAGTAGGATTGAATCTTCGAAGTTGGTGAAATATGTACAAGCAGGTTTAATGGCACTTTGAGAAACTTATTTACAAGATTTTTTTACAAGAAAAAGAAGGGTACATCAGCAAAATGGCAAACGTTAAGAGTTCATAGCGAGAAGCGACTGGATGAGCCGTTTACCCAGGGCCCAGAGCGACATTTCGTGCTCTGCAGCGTCCTTAAAAACCCCCTATGTCCAGCCCCTCTCTGAAGATGCTGACCAACCAAATCCAGGGCACGCCCCTCAGGTATCGGCATCCAATCGAACACATCACTGCACTGATGGTCTGAAGCACTGACTGGTCCGGCATTCATTCGTTGGGCGTGATCACTTGTTGGCGGGAAAAGCTTGGGAACGGCGAGGAGAGGAGGTACATTTCTATTCTTCAGCAAAGAAACCACAGGCTGGTTCTGACAAGGGGTTTTACTTCTCAGAAACCCGAGTGCACGTGGCGCCGCATAGGGCTCCCAACATGGTCCCTTTTCGACAATTGCAAATCTTTCCTGCATTCCCGGGAAATCACTTAATGGCCGTGTGAGTCATGCTCCTTTCTTGTCCTGCACGTCAGCGGACATGTCACTCTGTCGTCTCCTTTGGATAGGAGGCATTCATCACTGGAGGATAGCACTTCTCGACTGGAAGGGTGAACAAAAGAAAGAAAGCACTTCCTGCTATTTCCCTCAGGGGGACGTTTCTTTGTGTTTTTCCAGACGTTCTCTTGACAGGGTCAATTTGGCATTTGCAGGTTGTCCACAAAGCAAAACATGCTTACAAAACAGGATTCCTGGAAACAGGCTCACTTAGAGCCATTGGACCATCACCACATATTCACAAAACTTATCCATGCCCACAGGCGAACAATAGAGCGCGCAATTGCGGATGCTTGGTCGTAACATCAGTTAGCGAATCGATGTGAATCCTTGCTCTCGACGACGGCTATGGGCATCGCAGTTCCGCCGGCTGTTTACGCACATCGGTAGCAAAAAAAAAGCGGCGCCTAATATGACTTTCCCGTTTACTCTTTTCTGTCTTTCCTTTTTTTTTTTTTTGCATAATCGCCTTTTCTTCTTCTACAGATACGCATGTAATAGCTTGGAGTGCAAGGCTAGTTTGCGCGCTTGTTTTCAGCTCAGAGAACTAGCTTATAAACTGAGAGCTAGAGTGCGGCACCGTTTGCAAGACTAAACCTAACAAAGATTGCTGTGGGAGACTCTTAGAACGGAGCAAGTTGTACTATACGAACCTGGGCTATGCGCGCAGGCATGTAAAGCATTAATGTACCCCGCTCGAAAGGAACAGAGGGAAAAAGGGGGTCACGCTTATTTGATGAAATGAAGAGCAACAAACATCAAAACTACTAGGTACCCCTGCTTTAGCATTAGATCAAATCGCTGACGTGCTTGGCGCCTGATGAAAAGGGTTCACTCTACTTAAAAGCTTCTGTCAAACAGCTTCAGGGGCAAGCCCTTCCATGACAGCTGCAGCAACCGTTGCCTAAGTTACTTTTGTTTCCTCGGTTTAACTGGAACTCTGCCTCTGTCCGGAACTTTATTATTTTTGTTATATCCAGTGCTTCATTCGTTTTGAGGCTGGTTTTCCTGAGCTGTTTCTCGTGTAATCGGCTCAAGAGTTAGTTTAGTTACTATGTTTCCTCCCTTGAGGCTCGTTCTGAGCTGGGCCCATCGCGCTGATACTCTGCTGCCGTTGAGCGCAGGCATACTTTTGCCGAACTCCTTTTGTTTCTTCGCGCCAGTAAATAAGCGTGCGAAAGGAAACCGTTGGTGCTTTAGTTTACTGTTTTTGATTTCTCCAATTAGTGGATGCAATTCCCTTACCCTTCTGGGGGCGCTGGTTAGTTGCGACCGGTTTTCTCTGCAACGGTGAGATCTTTTCTTTATTTCTACTGATTCCTTCAGCTTACTGTTTGGAGAATATACAGAATAAGATTTTTTTCTTTTTTTTTTGGGGGGGGGGGCGGGGGGGGGGGGGGGGGGCAAGTGCTAGTGCAAAAAAAGCTGAAGATTATCCCGGAACTGCCGCGGGCTTTTTTTTAGCCTATATGTTCGTGATGCCGCCCATGCCCTTGCAGTTAAAAAAAAAAAAATAAAAATAAAAAAAAAAGAAACTTCCACGCTGTCAAATTCGCTAAAGATTCACTATAGCGTCCGCGTGACCTGTATGCAAAAAGCTTTTGTCAGAGCTCAACGCGAATGTCGCTACGGCACTGTGCACCTATGTACGCTTACAACCAACGAATCAAACTTTCACGCAGAAGGAGAGCGGCTCCCCTTCACTGTTTCTGTGCGTTTCCTGCCCACCAGCACAGTCTTATTTACTGCTTTTATAGGACACACGCATACAGACAGCATTTCGACCAAGACATCACTTACAGTTTGGACATCGGTACGTTTCCCGTTAAAAGAACAAAATGCCGAATAGAAAGCCGCAAAACATCTTGCAACATTGCGCAGTAAGCCTCTCTCTGTTTCCCAACTGTCCGAGCTGTAAAACGACTTCGTTACCTCACTGTCACGCACGGAATAAAGAACGCTACCATGGACCAGAAATGAGCGCTTTGAGCTTATATAGTGCGATAGTCCGCCTCTGGTACCGTTTCGTATTTTTGTTGCCAGATATGCGTCTTACGCAATCCTGCACTTGAAGTATATAAGTTAAAAAAAAAACGACATAGGTCTTTGAACGTCAAGTTAATGCAAAACTTCGAATGATGGGTTTTGGTGCGTCACTCGGCAGTGTGTAAACTAGTTAGGAAAACGGAACGCAGAAGCGCAAATGACGCAGTGCAGTCTCGCAATGGAGCACGGCTCTTCATATATGTCGCAATGACACTTTCTGCTTTGTCCTTTTTGCCTTTCTCGTGTTGCATTTTTGGCTCAACGATTCCTCTACTGGCATCATCAAATTGAATTGAATGCGAAATAAACTATTTGTGAACCACGTGATAGCTCTTTCTCTCATCTCATCGCAGTGCCTCCGGAGCCCCCAAAGATCGTGCAGGGAGAGTTCCTGAAGACAACAGCTGGCATGACCGTCGAGCTGACCTGCGAGTCGCACGCCGGCAAACCGCCCGCTGAGGTGAGTGCGGGCACGTGCCGTCCATCGATTCTTGTTTCACGAACTTCATGAAGGGTGCTCTTTATCCGCTAACTTGCGCCCTACTATTTGTTGCTGTTGCTACCGCCCTGTTTGTCTCCACCCATTCATAATGCTTTTTCTTCAAGAAGTATTTGAGGGCTGGCCAAGTTGGTTACAATTCACGAGGACTAAATGGACTAGACATACACAAGCGAAAGACAAGGTGACCCGGATGAGTGTGGGTTCTCAGCGATTTTATGCACATGGTAAGGTGTCCATGGGCTATTTATTCATAGTTGATTCTGAACCCTGTAAAATGTCGACCAACACAAACATTGCTTCTACGAATGTACAAAAACACTTGGACATTCTCAGCGTTGGCTACTGACTACCGGCGCAAAAAAAAAAAAAAAAAAAAAAAAAAGAGAGAGAGAGAGAGATAGAGAGAGAGAGAGAACCTGCGAAGAACGCAGAAAACTGAGAACTTCTACTTGAGTCAACTATCAGTCACTCGTGTGGTCCAGGTATAATCCGAGTTTTCTTCAAAGCAATGAAAGTGTCTCACGCGCACCTTTAGAAAGGCCGCTCTTTATTCATCATGTTCTGTCACCTAAGAACCGTCCCAACGTACCAGCGGGATTAGAGAACCCGTTCCGAAACAGCAGTCATCTTCTGATCCCACGCTTCGAAACTGTTTGCGTGATTTGTGAGGAGATGATGACCGTGCACTTATCCACAACGACTATTTCTACAAACGGCACTCTCGTTCGGTCGGCGTAAATTTACATATAGCGATTCCCGGCACTGTGCACGAGCGGGACTTCGTTCTGCCCTGTGACAGTTAGTGCGCGTGTCAGCGCCTTACCGAAATTCCAAATGAGTTGAGCCGTATATATAACGCCACCATTCTTTGTGACACTGCACGCCCGCTCTAGGATCCCCATATTAGGTAATATTATAGCTTTCTCTATTACGCAATACTCTGCCGCGCTAGTGGTGATAATATACTGTGCCCTAAAGTCATGTTTTGTTCTACAGCTCTCCTTTAAAGAGGCTCTCTACATATAGGGCTAGTGCTGACCTGAATTTGTTTGTCATTGCAAAGTCGCCCATTATCATACTTTTGCCCCCCATTTATTCTCTCTCTAACATGGATGCACATGTTTTTTGCTCGTCTAGAAAAATAAGAGACAAGTTTTCAACTGCTTCTTCAATGAAAATTGTGAACTGCTCAGTACCTGCAGCACAGCGTCTAAGAATTGTTCTTTTTTTCTTCTTTTGTAGTGTTCCGGGATTCCCCTAAATTATTTGTTCACACATAACAAGCGAGTTCTCTTTTCGGAAGACGCTCGCCCTAGCTGCTGGAATTACTATGATAGCTCAAGTGCATATTCCGGAAAGCCGGACAAAAAAATATCGTGTAGTGGCACATTTGAACGGAGGGCTTTAACCTCTCGATTTTGTTTGCCATAAGGTTATAAGCGGAAAGCGAAAGAACAAGTTCGCAAGGTGCACAATTTTCTCTTTTCTTTGCAAACAACTCAGCTGAAGCATTACAGGAGCGAAAAGTTCCGCCAAAAAAAAAAAAAACAAGAAACAAAAAAAAATATTTTTTTGGTCTGTAGCTTATGGATGCGATAACTTCCTTCACTTCGTTATATCTTCGGAGGTAGAGCGAAGTCTGGAAATCGTACTTTCCGTCTTTTTTTTTTTTTCGTACTTTCGCCTGACAAAAGGGCAAGTTCACATTATTTCGACACTGCGTACAATGACAAATCTCCGCGCCGCCTACATCTAGGCAGTGGGCGCGCGGCGCGCGTTTACATCATGCCGTGTATGCGTGTCGTCACACTCGCGTATGCGCCCACAACCGCCTGGGCACGCTGCGAAGCGCCGCCTCAACGGGCGAACGACCCCACTCTGTCAGTGCTTTCCTTCTGCGCAACGTTCACCTTTTCTCTTCTTTTGCATGGTTCATGTATCCTCGTCTTTCGCGCTATTTTACGTGCTTCTTGTAGTAAGGTTCTCTCGCCGCACCGCGGCGTGTTACGATAGCAACCGCATTTGTCATGTAATCAATCGCGTCCTTTCCTTCTCTGCTGAGCGCTGCGTCCCCGAGACCTGGCGCAGACACGACCGCAACGCACCGCCTTGGTATCAGAACTATAAAAAAAAGGTTTCTAAGCAAGCGAAATTGCATTCATAATAAAATAAAAGTGTAGAAAAATTCAATCACCATCACAAAAAAAAAAATATTACTACCGATCTGCGGGGTCCCGCGCCGCGACATTTAATGTCCGTTCGTCCTCGTCTCCGCGTTTCGCATTGTTGTGCCGCATTTCTTCTTACTTTCTGTTTTCCCTCTCTCCCTCTGTCGCCAATTTCTCTCCTCTTCATTTTTTTTTTTTTTTTTTTTTTTTACACAAGGAAATCACGAAAGGGGAGAAAGCGTTTGTGATTCGCTCACACGTACAAATTAGTTCGCGTGTCTTTCATCTCCCATCTTTCTTTCTTTTTTTGCGAATTTCGTTCGCTCTCTTTTCTCTCTTTCTTTTTTTCCTGAGGCGTCCGCCCTTCTGCGTGCTTGAAGCCGGTACCGATCTTCCTGCCTTCGTGCGTTCGTTCGATTTGGCAGCTCGCTCACACGCATGTACATACGTGTGCGAGCGCCTGGCACGCACGTAGACACTTCGCCGCCCGCGGCACTCTCGAGCCTGGTTCGGGACGAACGGGTGTTGGAAATAGGGGAAGCGGGAATTAGGGAAGGGGCGAAGAAATAGACGAGCGCAGAGAGGGCGGCGGCGTGCGCCAGTCGAAAAAGGGAATGTGAAATATGCGCCAGCAATCACGGTAATGCGTGGAAAGCGATGCTTAGTAGGGCTTCCCGCTCGGCGGCAATCGATTCGTACGAATCTTTTAGAAAAAGGAATAAAGAGAAATGGGGAGGTCGCAGGGAAGGAAAGGATGTGAGAAATACGCGCACCCCTCCTCTTGTCGAAGCTTCAATCGCACGGTTGGCGCGTTCTGTGGCGACGGTTCGCTTGTCGCTGTCGCCGCCGTAGCTGTCTGCTTCCTGTGATGACGAAAAAAAAAAGAAAAGAAAACGGAGAAAAGCACCAGTAAAAAGAACTAGGAAAACAAAAGTTGTTTTCGTTCAAGGTAGCCCGATCCTACGCAGCAGTACGAGTGCTCTGCCCGCGTTCTATGTTTCGCTCGTGCGCCTTTCCCCGTTGGCCTGTACTAGCTCTAGCTTCGTCTTCTTGTCAGTCTCTGGCTATGACAAGCCAGGCATAAGGGCGAAGCCTGCCGGCGGTTCGCTCTAAACTTTATTTTGTGACAGGATGAGGCTGTAAAATTGCCCCCTAAGCGTTTATGATCTCTCAAATTTAATCAACGCGGTTATGGTTAAACCTATCTCCTGCAATGGGACTATGCGCCACGTCGTCTCCTCTCATGTTATTTTTTCCTCATACGCGTTTTCATTTCTAGCTTCGCCTGTTCTGAAGTGATGTTCGAGTTCGAGAGAGAGCTGAACTGAATATAGAGGGGAAGAGTAAGCGGTAAAAGATATTTACGCCTTGGTGGGTGGTGAAGCATTCGTGTCGAGGCGTATTGGAGCTGTTATCGAGAAGGCGTGCAATCAAGTGATCTTTCGTCAATGGCAAAAAGTTTACTCTGTATTGGGCTGCCTCAACATCTATGTTGGATTTTTTTAACTCCCCTCCTCGTGTGCATGGCAGCTGACGCGTGGTGCACGTGACTATCATCACTACTCTCCACGGCATGCGACTATGAAGAATGCTAGCAGTCGAGAACGCTGTAGAAGGAAAGCGCACGGATAAGTTCTTTCTTCTCCCTCAGACCAGTGGACCAAGTAAATTGACCCTGAATTATGGGGGGATAAAACTAGGGCCCACATAAACACTTTCAATTTCGCGATTTAAATGTTGTCTTGCATATGTTTGGGCTACGAGACACGTTTCATCGTAGAATATCCCGAGATTGACTAAATGTTCATCTACTATGTCATACCGCTGTCTTCAGCGGGAATTCTCTTTCGTGGAGGCCATTTTTTCAGAGTTCGCTTGAAGAGAAAAAAAAAAATGGGGGGTTAACGGAGCGCAGAATATTGTGCAGCAGCATCGTTTGCCCTGGTTTAGCATTGGTTTGGCCTACTAACCACGGCTTCACGATCCATTGACTCCTGCTGTCACCGTCGTATTTGCCTCTGCTATTTTCGTCGTTCAGCAGAAATTCCAAACAAGCCTAGATCAGTTTTCGTGCATAAGAAGGCAAAGGCAACCTGTTCAGGAACGTCTAGGCTGGGCTACGACGCGGGCTTGTCCTACACAGCTACCATTTGGACAGGAAAATCGGAGCGAACTTGCGCGCGGGACGTGACGGTCGTCCACTTCTTGAGTTACGTCGAGGGCAGGTGTCAAAATACAGCCGCACATTCATATATCAATACCACCCGTGGTTAAAAAAGAAAAGTTCAATGCACACATAGAACAATTCGTGCACACGCTCGTGTTGAGGTCGGCCACGCTATACTCCTTGTATATTTTTTTACTAGCGTAAGAAAAAAAAAAAATGTTTAGAGCAATTCGAGCATCGAGCCTAAATTGTTTTCAGATAAAGATCTCGGGTTTCTGCTGTCGTGCGGTATTCATTTTAGGAGCATGTAATATCTGACGTGTGTCAAGAATAACGGTCATGGACGATGGAAAGCAAATTTATGAACGAATCAGACAATCTGGTGCGAGCGACCTGCTTTATGCTTTTTTGATGAAATCTGCCCCAAATAATGCTGCTCACTGGCCCTGGTGATGAACGCACAAAAAAAATATATGGTCCGCTAGCTGACCTCTTTTTCCTGAGTTGCTTATGCGCCATAAAACACAACACACAATAATCTTTCCTACATCATCTGGTCCTTCGATCTCTCTATCTTTAGGCTCACGCTGTCTTCGCTTACGCTGCCTTTGTTGCCCAGCCCTGGGAGAGCGTCTAACACCTGCGGGCGCTACTGGCGTCTTATATTCTTCCCCGCCGGAATCCGGGGCTCGCCTCGGGTAGCCGGAGCTATGTGTCGGGAGCGGGCTAAACGGGTTGGGACGAAGCGCGCGACACGACACGCGGTTCTCTGGAGCACGGAGGCAAACTTTTGCGAGCAAAAACGGTTATTTAGAACGCCAGAAACAGAGGGACCACCCGGCGCAGCGGCCGCACCTCTGACTTCCCCTTGCTCTGTGCAGTGGTGTAGAGTGATGTTATCGCTTGCATGAGTGCCTCCGCCCTTTTATTGCCCTCACTCCTCGCTATCTCATTCCTAGCTTGGAGCCTTAACCTCTTAATGCCTTAAGAAGTCAGATACACCGGATTAAAGGGAACCGGGTTAATTGGAGAAATATGGGAGAGGCCTTCGCCCTGCAGTGGGTATAGTCAGGCTGATGATGATGATGAAAGGGAGAAAAGTCGGTGTGTGTGTGTGTGTGTGTGTGTGTGTGTGTGTGTGTGTGTGTGTGTGTGTGTGTGTGTGTGTGTGTGTGTGTGTGTGTGTGTGTGTGTGTGTGTGTGTGTGTGTGTGTGTGTGTGTGTGTGTGAGTGTGTGTGTGAGTGTGTGTGTGTGAGTGAGTGTGTGTGTGAGTGAGTGTGTGAGTGAGTGAGTGAGTGAGTGAGTGAGTGAGTGAGTGTGCGTGTGTGCGTGTGCGTGTGTGTGTGTGTGTGTGTGTGTGTGTGTGTGTGTGTGTGTGTGTGTGTGTGTGTGTGTGTGTGTGTGTGTGTGTGTGTGTGTGTGTGTGTGTGTGTGTGTGTGTGTGTGTGTGTGTGTGTGTGTGAAGGGGGTAGGAGAGAGGTGGCACGGTAACTGTCCTTTTGGGGTACAAATTTTTTTCGGATAAGAATCCGGCTGTTACACCAAATCATCAGATGTTCATAACAGATGGGGCAAGTGCAGATGAAGCAGGATTCTTCACTCGTCGTAAGAGAGCTCTATAGTTAGTTCTGTGGGGTGACATCGATTCTTCTCCGAGCTGGTTATTCGATCTTCTCTCTCCCTTGTTTTTTTTTTTTTTTCTTTTTTCCTCTAACAGTTGACGTGGCTGGACGGCAGCGGCAATGTGGTGACTAGCGGCGTGGAGTACAAGACCGAGCCGCTGTCTGACGGCAAGCGCGCCAACGCAGCGCTCACGTGGACGTTCAGCCCGAGCCGAGAGCACGACGGCAAGACGTTCACCTGCCGCTCCGAGAACAAGGCGCTCAAGCAGCCCATGCTCGCCACAATACGCATGGAAGTGAAATGTGAGTTCACCCCCTTCTGCCTGTGAGCCGAACAGGTTTCAAATTCTGAATCATAACAAATGTATATTATATATATGTATATGTAATATGGGTGTGTGCAGATAACGAAAATTGAGGTCCCATGAACATTTTTTGTTTTCAATGAAATCTTTATATGTGGTGGGAAAATGCCTCGACACAAAGGAATGAATCTTAGTTTTGCAAGATATGCACTAAATTTTTCGGGAAAAAAATCGTATATCACTAGAGGTGAAAAACGCCGTTTTGTCATTTCTAAATGTTGCAAGTTTGGGGCCCGGTTGCATAATCAATAATCATTTCTCGTTAATTATTTTCTAATGAATAATTGTGCGGAACTTTTACTAATAAATACACTAAAAGGAAAGCGTTGTGCTGCAATATCAGTTTTATTAAAAAATCGCGAACTTTGATTCAGGAGCAGCGCGCTGCACAAAAGCCAATTTTCCGCCCTTTATTCTGGCATGATTCTCCAAAATGTTTCCACTGAAACTTTTTGCCTGCAATATGGAGGTTATATTCTCTATTTCAAGCAAACAGCGCAGTTGTACGACTGTAAATATTTTTTTCCATGTCGCTTCAAAATCTGCTGAGGTTCAAAAACTTTAAAAACCGAGCAAATTTGATTTGAATTAAAAAAAAAACGTCTTCTTCGATTCTTTTAAAAATTTGCCAAAATAATCCCACATGTCTCGTATTTATAACGCGCTGATAAAGTGTTGCATTATATTGTTTTAAATTATAAAAATAAATACAAATTTAAGGTAATGTTTTCATTCAGCGGAATTTCTTAAAATTTGTTCTGGATAGCGTCTTCTACGAAACTTCGACTTAGAAAAGGCTAGATATATTCATACATATTCAGCGGTGTAGTTGTCTAGTGTGTAAGTGCAACTTCTTTGTATATTTAGCCATCATATAAGACAACTCGTATTCGCTTTGCAAACTTGCAAGACACTGGGACATGTTTGACTCCAGCATACTTTAGCTCGTAATTTTAAAGCTCGGACATTTAATGGTAGTCTAGATATGTATTCAAGACGCGCGTTGCTGCTCTGAAGGTATCTTTAACGAGATGCCGCCGCCGCGTGGGGAGTTAAGGTCAATCCCATCGTTCTCAGTCGCAAACTACCTCTTTTCCGAATGCTTAACACATCTGTTTGAGCTATGGCCTTACACGTAGCCTAATCTATCCGTGAGCGGATGTTATCGGGCTTCGAATTCGGTGAGGTCGCTTTTTCTCTCAGGCTTCTCTGCACGCTGTAGAGCTCCCTCCGCGAGAGTGCTTGGCACATCAGCGCATACGTAGTGCATACGGCTTATACAACAACAGTGCTGCCGGTTCATAACCAGTGAAGTGCGACAGGAAAATGTGCCCTGGGACCTGCGTCTGCTAACCACTATTGTTCATACGACACTCCAAGAGATGCCGAAAGTTGGGCGAGTTGGTTAACATTCATGATGGAAAATAGCGCGAAAGTACACGAAGGACGGAAGGAACATGTCCGTGTCTTACTTCCTTCCGTCCTTCGTGTACTTTCGTGCTATTTTCCATCATGACTCCAAGAGAGATGAGCGTTTCGCACCATGAAGAACTATTCGAGACGAATCTTTCGCGCTGACTACTCAAAGAGGCACAAGAAGAAAATTGAAAGTGGACGACATTTTCGCAGTGTAGTGGAACTCGATGTCGCGGCTCTCAGAAAAGTCTTTCTTCCCGAAGCAGCTCTCCCGTTGGCGTGAAAGCGACGTAATCTGTCAGAACTGTTATCGCCGCAACAAGAAAGACATAGATAACATGCAGAGAGACGAAATGGAAGTAGGCGAAGAATTCCGCCCAGAGCAGGAAATTGTGGAAAACTTAAACGCCAGTGTCAGTCTTTCTTCCGAAATTTCGCCCTTCAAACCACCGAGCATTGTGAAGAAACGTCTAAGACTTTCCTATGCGAAGCGAAAGTAGCGAGAGGTGACAAGAGTGGTGGTCAGGGAAATCCGATCAGAGATGCAGGCAGCATATAATGTTCCCGGAGCTTCTGTTGTACCAGTAGACGAGTGTGTGAATTGTATAGCTGGGAAAGCAACCTTCATGCCGCCTACAACCGATGTTCATCGTTTCAAGAACGTTGCCAGCTGCTGACACTACTACTATCCGCCCTGACTGCGAAAGATGTACACGTCATCCTACTTGAGGCAAAAAGGCACATAATGCAAAAGGCAAGGAATATGGCAGAGCAAAAAGGCGTGTGGTCCACTTTCGAAAGATTCACTAGGTGTAAGCTACAGCAAGGAGACATCACCGCGGTTTTAGAATATTGCACTACGAATTAGCTCGATTGCTCCAGGCAAAGTCCCAACAAAAAAGATGTGCGAATTCAGAGAGACGGGCAGAAAGAATGGCGAACAAAACGTTTCCTGACGTGGTCATTGTGAGAAGCTTACCGCCTGTACAAGATAAAGATAGCTCATCCCGCCGACTAATCGATGTTACCCTAATCCACCGACGGCGTCGGTGGATTAGTTAAACATCGATCAACGCACCACAACTTCAGAAAGCCCGCGAATGAGGCCATACAAACGGCAAGCAGCTTCGTAGACGCACTTCAAGGAACGCTTAAGAACGTCTATATTCTAGAGCTTGCACAGAGCGAGCTCGCAGATTTCCGAGAAACGAAGAAGGCAGAATGGAAAGTAGCAAGGAAAGTGCCTGGAGTCCAGACGCTTCACATGTGGAAGTATGTGCAGTCGACTGAAGGCAACGCTTTTTACGTGACCCCCACTGCAGATGCAGATTGGAAGAAACTGTGATATGGTTGGCGGTTCTGTGCTGGACAATATATGACGCAAATACCGACGTCAATGACTGCTTTTTTTTTTTTTTTGTCTTAAAGGATTTTTTTGAATTAGAATCTACACACAAAGTGGCATCATATCTGTAACTTGTCTCGCCACTTAAACCCTTTTTTGAATTTTGAAAATAAAAAGTTCCCCTTCAGAAGAAAGGAATTCTCTACTGTGGTGTTTCCCTGCAGAGCCACAGAACCCCGAGTTATATCAGATATACAGGAAACGCCACCGTTACTAAAAAAAGGGCTTGTAGAAAAACAGGCGACTTTTGCGATAGAATGATACCGCAAACCTTCACCTTACTCCTTCAATACTAAGTTGGGGGAATGGAAGCTCTGTGATCGGGGAATCTTTCAACACAGCTACTGGATTCACTCTAACAATGATTTTTTCAGCATAAGGGTGGAAAAGGTTTATGTTTATTGCAAGAGAGGGAGATAGACGCTTGCTAGAGGTAGAGGATTGCTTCCAGTTCCGTCGTCGCGCACGCGGCCATCTGAGTGAGCCTTCACCGACAGCGCCGAAGATATCAGATTTCGCTAACCCGCGCCGCTATCGTCGGTATCGCTTTTAGCCATCGCCATAGCAGCTATCTCAGAAACGGCCACCTTGTATGCGCGAAGGAGACGGGAAGCTGGAGCGGTCTGCATCGGTTAGAGCGCATAGCAATGAAGAACGCTATATTTAACACTTTTGGCGAGATTCCCCCAGATTCCTGTTATGTATGCAGATTAAAAAAAATTAAAAGTGCAGGTATTCTCTATAAATAATATATTGCATAGCAAAGCGCCGTATACAATGTAGAACTTACACTGTGCGGACACGTTTGACCGACGTTAAGCAGTTCTTAAGAAATTATACCAAAAAGCAAATTTTCTCCAATTTTAACACACTGTAATCGCAAAAGATAAACCAGGGGGTTGATGAGTTTTTTGTAAACCCTGCGAAAGGAAATCTGCTTGCATTTTCATCGCGCCGAATTTATTTGTCCTTTCGCAGTAAGCTTTCCAAGGGTAATACTACGAAATCCCCAGGAATTCAATCATGAGCTTGAGTTTGTATTTATTTTTATAATTTCACACATTATATAGCAACACATTATCAGCGCGTTATAATTGCGAGACATGGGGGATTATTTTGACAATTTTTTAAAGGAATCGAAGATGATTTTTTTTTTTTCGATTGAAATCACATTTGCTCGTTTTTTGACGTTTTTGAACCTCAGCAGATTTTGAAGCGCCATGGAAAACAAATTTACAGTTGTAAAACCGCGCTGTTTGCTTGAAATAGTGAATAAAACCTCCATATTGCAGGCAAAAATTTTCAGTTAAAACATTTTAGAGCATCATGCCAGAATAAAGGGCTGAAAATTGACTTTTGCTCAGCGTGCTGCTCTTGAATCAAAGTTCGCGATTTTTTAATAAAGCACATATTGCAGGAAAACGTTTCCTTTTCAGTGCTTTTATTAGTAAAAGTTGCATACATTTATTCATTAGAAAATAATTGATGAGAAATGTTTAGTGTGTATGCAAGCGGGCCCACAACTTGCCATTTTTTGAAATTGCAAAAACGGTGTTTTTCACCTCGTGATATACGATGTTTTCCCGCGAAATCTACTGCATATCTTGCAAAACTAAGGTTCATTCCTTTCTGTCGAGACATTTGCCCACCACATAAAAGATTTCATTGAAAACAAAAAATGGTCTTGGGACCTCAATTTTCGTTATATATATATATATATATATATATATATATATATATATAACCCCGAACCTCCACCAAGTGTTAAGCGGGGATCCAGGCACTGGTAGTGGGCACTGGTAGCGAGTAAGACCGGAGCGGGGGTGTCTGAGCTTGTAGACGGCTTGTCCGCAAAAAGGCACTTCCTCTTTCTCGGCGATCTGTCCGCCTGATTGGAACTTCCTCTTTACTATATACATAGTGACATTTTTCATATGTATAAACGGGTACCTCAAAATGTTGCTGGCTGAGAAAGGATTCATTTGGGAGATGCCGGTAGCAACGCCATCTTCGTCATGGTGTCATGGTAGGGCACTTTAGCATGGTTAGTTTAGGTGCAGCTACGAAGGTCATCAGTAGCAAAATATGGTGCCCTTAGAGGGCCACAATTCATAGGTTAGCGGATTGTCGCGCCACCTGCGGCATTCAGGCAAATTACCCAGCGTTGTTGAACGAATAGGGAAATTAAAAGCTTCAGGGCGATTCTCCTCATATATTGGCGGCGCTGCGGTAAGCGTCCTCCTCTGAGCGGCCACGAGAAATATACCCGCTTCGAAAGGTAGTTTCTTAATTGATATGATTAATTAGGTAGCTCTGATAGTAACGACACAGGACTTGCCAAAATTTTTGCTTTCTGGCAATTCATTCGCTTGGGATCTCGTTTAGAATCCAAGAGTTTGGCTGGATTACTAAATGATAACCAAAATGGAACTTTGCAAGCGGAAATGTTTATAGTAATTTTATTTCTTCTTTTCCTTTTTTGCGCAAGACCTTTGGAAAGAGAAATTTTGAGGAATCTTATTTTTTCTTTTTTTTTTCATTTTCGTAGAACCTGCTAACTCATATGAGTTCCTTCCGTATTTCTTAGCATATTACCCTCCATCTTGAGTACTGCTGATGCTGCTTCACTGAAACACGGGGACTTTTGTATCAGGAATCTTTTGGAACATATTGAAAACTTGTATATTATAATTTATAATATTAAATCGGCATTCACTTCTGTGGGTTATATTCGCAGTCAATAGCTTCTTCATGCTTCACCAAGCGCTTGGAGACACACTCGGAGAAAAAAAAAAGCACCACATTTTAGGAGGTTTATACCCCCCCCCCCCTTTTTTTTTTTTCTTATTGTTGTTGTGAAAGCGATTGATAAAAGTGTCGCGCGCTGCACGTGGCCGCCCCGAACGAATAGGTTACATCAGTAATGCCCTTTTGAGTCAGATTTTCTTAATCGAATTTCGAGAACACAGTGAATTTGAACGCATAAATAGAAAATGGAATTCGCTTTGCAAGGTCCGAATGAGTGAAAAAAAATATCGCCGTGAATATAGATGAAATGAGAGAAGAGCGTGTAAAGAAAGAAAGAAAAAAAAAAAGCGAAGTGGTTATTGAGCGGGCGAGCCAAAGGCAGAGAGGGAAGGTAGACGACTAAAAATTGAACGTGACAGAGCGCAGTTAGATTCGCCCCAAATGCGTCAGCTCTGATTCGATTACCTTTCTCGATGTTTGAATCAACCTGTTTGCCTGGCGTCTTTTTTTTTTTCTGTTTTTTTTTTTTTTTTTTTTTTGTTTTTTTTTGCCGTAGCAGTGGCGTCATTTTGAGTCAGTCCACGGCGACACAGTGGAGTCTCAAACCTGAACAGCGGAAATACGAACGCGAGGAAGAACTAACATTTTTTTCGGCATTCATTCATTCTTCCCTTTTTTTTTTTTAAGGAGAGGAAACCACGCGGGTGCCACTTTCGGCTCAAGTTATCGGCGTCTGCTATCAGAAGCTCGGTGCGGACCTATGGAACTGAAACCCACGCGGCACGAAAGGAATTCCAATTTACTAGCAACCAGTCCGTGTGGCTCTTGGCGTTGCCATAGGTTCTGCTCATCTCCTGTCGAAAGAGCGTTTCTCCACGCCAGGCTAAGTCTCGCTACTTCGGCTGGCATTGTATTCGTGAGCCACGCTCAGAGAACTTTGACTTGCGTTCTTGCGTTGTCTCGCGATTCTTGACCGCATACGGCGTTATATTTCTATTCGCTGAATTTGCACTGCGCGGATAGACGTTCCTCCTTCAGTTGCACTCCGTCTTCCTTTCTTCTTTTTTTTTCTTCCTCAGTCGAGCCGGTTTTATTCACACCTAGCTCTTACCTGCATTTTTTTAATCCTGTCTACGTTTTATGGAGGAAGTGCGCGTCTTCTCCTGACTAGCGTCGCAGACAGGGGAACCGCTGGGGTGTATAGATAAGTCGGTCGATAGAAGCAGCGAGCAGCGTGTATCGGGGAAGACGGGGAGAGAGGGAGTAGAAAGCCGCGCTGCGTTGAGCGCATAGTATACGGTTTCACTGGCCCAACCATTCAATCTTCGCGATATATCGGCGGTGGAGAGAGAACACAAAGAAAAAAAAATTATTCACTTTCAGTGCTCCCGTCCACAGCTCGGTCCTCAGCTCTGTGTAGATCGAATGTCCAGTTCCGGTCGTCCATTTTAAGATGGTTCCTCGGACCGGTCCGGTACTAAAAATAAAAACTCAGTTCTCTGTGCAGTGAGTGAGCGCACGTCTCCCATTTCATGTTTACGCTGTCGGTCGCATGGTCGAATAACTGCTGGTACTTAATAAAAGATATACTTTTTTTATCGCTCGCAAATAAGTGTGGACGTTGCAGACAGCGTCAGCTAATTAAAAACCTAATTACAAAATATACGCGTGCCAGAAAATGGTTGTGGCTGACTTGCACTTGTAATCTGGGTATTGTTAGCAGAAAAAGACGATGACTAATCGCCAGTTGCCTTACTGATATAGGCAAGGTTGGCTATATGCTATCCTCCTCGTTGATGTATGCTTACCCTCAACAGGGTACATACAAAATTTCCTCTGAAATTATTTTTCCTACCTTTAGTGATTCATGCCTGTGTCACCTCCTTTCATGCTCTTAATTGTCAAAAGACGTTCCAGCGCAAGTTGCTTAATATTTGTCTTTCTTACCAAAGTCCGTTTCTTTCTGGCGCAGATCCTCCCGAGATCACCCTCACCGTCGAGTCGGACAAGATATCGGAGTTTGACGACGTTCGTTTCCACTGTCAAGCAACCGCCAATCCGTCAGACATAGTGTACAAGTGGTACAGGTAAGCTGGGCTTTGCTCTTCATCAAACGCATGCTGTAGAGCTATGTTTTGTGGCTGCGCAGAGATCAAAACTCATTTAACGAGGTAACTCAAGTTAACTGCATGTGTCGCAGGACTTTCTGTCACTTGGTTGTTTTTTTTCTTTGCTCAAAAGATGCTCTCTTTTTTATTATTGTACGATCTAAAGAAACTTAAGGACGCCATCGCGCGCAAAAAAAAAAAACATCACAACTTCCACACTGACATCGTCATTGGACACAAGGACCGCGCTGTGTATCCTCAGCGGCACTCCACTCCCGACAGCAAACACCTGTCGTTCGCAAATCGTACGCCCAGCGGTGCTGACAGCAACAATTGCACTTACGCTCGAGTCGCTCGAGTCGGTGGGCGAAACAACTTGCCAGCAAAAAAAAAAAAAAAGAGTAAAAGAGAGGAAGCTTGAGCTGACGCGATTGATCCTTGTCGCGCATGCAACCCCCACGCCTCCTCACCTCCACTTCTCTCTTCTTTTCTAGAACCTCGTTTCGCTATCTGCAGCAAATGAATCGAACGATTCACAGCGGCGCACAGCGGCTGCGGTGTGAATTTCACAAAAGCGCCAGTCCAGCATCCACAGAAAGTGTGCCCCTGTGCCCGCGACCCGGAGGCTGCTATAGCGCTCCCATGCATGCGACCGGGCGCTTCGAGTGGGGCGTTGACTTCTGAGTGGCGTTAATAGTTTATATATGAACGCTCTTCTTCTCGCTGCCCGGTGAACCCTTCGCAAAGGCGGCTGCTGCGCATCGCGGAGCAGAAAGAAAATATCTTAATGACAACGACGTGCTTTGAAATATTCAAAAGTGCCGCTTCGTTCCCTGAACGAGGTCTCGTCGCCGCCGCCGCTGCATTGCGAATGCGTGAGCGGCAAGCACTCCGTGCCCCGCTGGGGAGAACAGCGATTCCCCAAAGGGGATCGCGGCACATGAGAGATGGGAAAAGAAGGACTAGCGGGTGTGGGGAGTGTGTCGCGTCGCTCCGGGAGGAGGGGTCACGGGGACATTGAGTAGGCATTCGTCCTTGCCGTGTCTTGAATGCGAGATGCAGACGCTTGCGCAGCCGCGCGCGTGTAACTCCGCGAGCGCGATAGAACGCTATCTGCCGCGGCTGCTGACACCGCCGCCAGGCGGCGTGAAGGTGGCGGCGATGGACAGAGCCAAAATGGGAGAAGTGTAATCTAGAAATGTGCAACTTTCGACATGCCCGCCGAAATGGGCAGTAATGGATTCGTCGCCAGTGTAGACCTGCACACTGAGCGCGGGTCTCCGGCGGTGAAGTAATGACCTAGGGAAAGCCATTTCGCTCGGTCTATAGCGTGTCGGCAAATAAAAAATAAAGCTAAGAAGGCTCATCTCGAATAATGTAGCAGTTTGATATGAGCCGAGGGTGCACAGGTAAATGGCCCTCGTTCTGTTTTCGCCTGCGTTCCACGTAACACATGTCAGCGGCGCTCACGCTTGTCACGAGCCGAGGTGTACGACCTTTCCTTGGCTATTTCTTTTTTTTTTTTTTTCTAGTTTTAACTGCTGTCAAATCCAGAGCAATGAACCGCTCGGAGCGCCTGGTGCAGCAGCCTTTCCACGAACAAGAATTTGCGGTGTTCATCTTTTCAAGTCTCGCTGGTCGGTGAGGTTTGCGAGATCGTGATGGCCGTCGTCATGAGCGCCATGCGTGTTCAACGTGCAGAAGAAAAACAGAAGTGTACATGCATGCCCTCCTACCACGTCTTTTTTGCGCCGCGGGTCGCCACCTACATGCGATCGAATTTCCTGACTTCTTCATACGACTTATCTGTCTGTACACTGCGTCTGGCAGCGCTCCTTATTTATTGTAACGAAAACTTTAAAAGCACGTTCACGATTATTGTGTCCTAGTAACTCATTTTACTCATTTTGCCCATGGTGTTTCGGGCTACTTATTCAGATCGAAAAGCCAGAGGATTATTATCAAAAGCGACTTATGTCGCCTCTTGCGAACTACTTGCGTGTTGTCACAAGGCGCTAAAGTTTGCGGCATACACGACGTTCATCTGTACTGCACAAGTCCACGCCACGTGAAAGACCGCAACCGCACTAACAAAAAACGGTTCCACTTCATAACCGTTAACTGCTCATTAAGTGCACTCCAGGCGATCGATTTTGCACATCGTTCGGTTCGTAGCCCTTGAGCTCTCATGTATGCATGTACGCAGCCAAAAAAAAAGTTGATCAGCTGCGAAGATGTTACGTAGTGATGGTGTTTTAGAGCTTTTCGTGCACTCTTGCTTGAATTGCAAGACAGCGATAAAAATTTGCGCGATACTCAATCTCCGCTTTTAAGGGTATGGCGCGACAGAGTATCCCCTCTGCCGAATCTCCTAACCTCATTCGCGTACGCGCACTTTATTACTAACTTTAATCACTAAAACTTAATTTGTCCTTCTGTTATCTCACACCTGCTTATTAGCAAACAGACGTAAAATACTGCAGTAGGTGAAAGGCCAGCCGACATATATAAATTAACCAAGCCTTACTATAAGCTGCTTGCATCGCTTACAGCAATAACGACTTGAGATCCAAGTGTCTTGAGAAGCTTACTTTCCATCTTTCTGGGAACAAGCAGACTGACAGCGCCTGCCATTTCGACCATGTCATGTGGTCGCGTGACGTCACACAATTCACCGGCCAATCAGTGCCCGACCATGCCACCTGCCAAGTGCAAGCCGTGCGAGCGATTTTTTGCTCAAAATGCCGACAGAGATGCCTGGTTTTCTGGAGAATGGGCATCTTAGCCCTGTTTAAATGGGCCCCACAGTGGGGGTCGAGTTGAGGAGTTGAATGGACTCGAACCTACAAAGTTCACATGAACCGACCCGACAAGTGCAGAATCGGCTATGGATGAGCGGTGATTATGGCGGCACTTCGCATCGAGGCGAAGAACTAGCAGACGGCACCCGATTCCGTTGTTGTTTTTTTCGCGCATCTCTAGCGTTTTTCGTACATCTCTAGCTCCGCGTATCTCTAGCACCTCTCCCACTGTACCCCAACTCAGCCCGACAGCGTTTACATGCACCCTGCAGCGGGGTCGAGTCCAGTAAACCACCCCCTGCTCCGGAGTTGACTCGACTCGGTCCCTCGACTTCTCGACCCAACTCAACCCTACAGCGTTTACATGAATTCTGTAACCGGTTTTCGGCCCGATAACTCAATTCAACCCGCTCCTGTCAGGTCCATGTAAACGCCGCTAGGCGTTAAAATGACAGCGTTTGGTGACTCCACACTTTAAACTGTTCCCTTGCCGAGAGTAATACTGTAATCTGTCTGCAGAGCAGGAAAATTGTCACCGTATGCGCGCAATATATGAATCGTCTGCCTTTACAGCAGAATGGGGGGACCTCCTTTCGACGCTCCTCAGCAAGCGCGCCGCAGTCTCGGCCAGAGCGGAACCGATACGCCAAGGGCAACAAAATCGAGTCATTCTTTGTCTTTCTCCCTCTCTCTTTCTGCCAGTCGAAGCTCTTTTCATTATCGCACCTCGGGGATCGGCGGACGAATGAGCCAGCTGCCTCGAAAAGCCCCCGCTTCTGTTGGCGGCTGGAGTCGCATTCATCAAGGGGGGCGATCGGCGGCGGAGGAAGAAGAGAAGGGGTTGTGCTGCTGCTGTGTGGCCCCACGTCCTGACGCTGGCCGGATCTGGAAGCGCGATATTGCTACGGAAGCATCGACCGCCCGACAGACACGCGCATTCTCTCTCGAGTGCACAAGAAGGCAGAGGGAGGGGGGCGAAGTGAAAGGTTCTGAAAAGCAGCAGCGGCTGCTGAGCTGCTGTCTGCATGGTGCGGCTGCCATACAGGAACAACAACGCCGCCACCACCACCGCACTGGCGCTCGTGGTGGGAGGGAGTGGCGAAGAAAGCTTTCGCCGGAGAACGCGCGCGTTTTGTAATGCTGATTGTCCACCCATAACTCTCCACTCTTAAGTGCATCCGGAGCGCAGATCGAAGTCGCTTATTCGAGTCCCGTTTCTGCCGCTAACGCACCTTCTGTTCACTCTCTCTGCGCTATCGGCGCAAAGAGAGGTTAGAATGTGTTTGTGTGTAAGCGCGTATAGAGGGGCTGGGAAGAGTAAAGGTGGCGGCGCGTGCTCGCTCTTTTGAGATTACCAAATTGACCCGCATTTGGCTTGTACCGCGAACGGCGGAGTGCGCGCGCGAAGTGCCTCTTCCACTGCGGAGAAGCCTTCCTTGGCTTGAAAATAGAAAGCGACCGCTCTGCGAGGCGGCGAAAAAGCGAGGGGGAAGAAGCCCACACACCGGTACGCCTATTTTTTTTTTTTCTTTCTTTCTTGTTTTGGGCCGCTGCGTGCGCTCTTTTCAGCTCGCGCAAGGAGAGGCTCGGCGGCGATTACTTGGGAGAAGACGATGACGGCGGCAGCGCGGCTCTTTCTGCATCCTCGATGCTTTCTCCCCAAAGCCGTGTTTACGGCGGTGCATTTGGCGATTGGAAAGACGAGTTTTGAAAGCTTGGAAAGCTTCTTCCTTTTCCGTCCCGCGGCGACGCCAGGTGGCGAGGAAAGCTGGAAAACGGCCGCCTTGCAGCTCGCTGCAGCGTCGTCGGGGGCACCATTTCCTGATCAGCCTTTGTTCTTTCTCGCGCTCTCTCCGTCGATTCTCGGAAGAAAGAGCGAGGAATACGACGTGCTGAACTCCTGCGAGGAAGGGAGGTTGAGGGCGGCTGAATTAGCCGCTCGACGCGATCGGGCGAGCTGAAGCGAGTGCACAGCCGCCGTTGCGGACGTGTCGCTGTCTGCTCCAGTTTTGCGCCCCTGGGCACCCCCGTCGCTGCTTGGCATTCTCGACACGTTTCCCCCGAGGAGTCAGTCGTCGTGGCCCCGCCATGTCTCGGCTCTTGCACCCCGCTCTGCGTGCGCTTTTTAGTGGCTCCGCGTCAGCCTTAACTCCGCTGACTCTTGCAACGGAACGGCGAGAGGAAACAGGGGAAGGGAAGAGACAGAAGGCGGCTTTTGTTAACGGACGTTAATTCTGCCCCTGGCGAGTTCCTTCTGTGCCTTCTCAACCTGTCATGTTCTTCGACTTGCCCTCTTTCTTTTTTGAAGTTTGTTTTTCCATTACCAAATGATATTTTTCATACGCTTGTTATGTCTGCACGCTTTCTCCGCTTTAGTGTACAAAACAGAAGTGACGTTACTCGAAAGCAAGGTTCACCTGTCCTCTTTTTCATACCAATACCTTGCTATGCTTACCGGGTAAGTTGCACACGTGGCATCACGTCTGGCGTCATTGGCCTTATAGTTATTCTATTTTTAACAACCTGTCGTTTGGTTGAAGCGCTGGACAATCTTTTAAGTTCTGAGTAGCTCCTCGAATGTTATAACTGATGCGTTAATCGCCTTCGCTAGCAAACCTCGCACCGACATCTTACCGAATGGTTCAGAAACTGCTGACAGAAGCCTGAGAGGCAGATATACTGACCGCAAGAAAAAAATACATCTGCATGGATGCCTGCGAAATGCTCGGGAACGCAGGAGGAAAAGAAAGGCTACACTTTAGCTCCCATAATCTTGAGAGACCGGGCTTCATACAGGGGGTTTTGAGCATGCATACTTACACATCGCTATTACCCTATTCCCAAACCGCACTGTCCCCATATTCTAAAGCTCTCTGTTCACATTTTGCGTTACGGGGGATGAGGGTTTGGTTTATGGAGTTTAATGCGCCGAAGCAGCGCAAGCTACGAGAGATGCCGTACTGGGAGGCTCTGGAAATTTCGACCACCTGGTGTTCTTTAACGTGCACTGACATCGCACAACGCTCGGGCGCCTTGCTTGTCGCCTCGATTGAAAAGCGGCCGCCGAGGCCGGGATTCGATCCCGTATCCTTGAAGGGTGGCTGTTCCTGGCCCTACAGGGCTGGGACGGTAGGTAAACGCTGCTTGCGGCGGGGGCTAGCCAGCCATCGATTGTTTATCTGTTGCAGGCCGTCGTTGCACCCGCCACCGCTTAAGTGGTGGACGACGGCTGTTGCGGCGGGCTCTTTCTCTCCCTCTTCTTTTTCTTTCTTCTCTACTTTTTCTCTTCTGTCGGCCCCGCCGGGGTGATGCAGTGGTAAGACGCCCGACTACTGCCCGGAGTGCCCGGGTTCGAATCCGACCTCGGCGGCTGCGTTTCGATGGAGGCGAAACGAAGAGGCGTCCGTGTGCTGTGCGATGTCAGTGCACGTTAAAGATCCCCAGGCGGTCGAAATTACTCCGTACCACTACGGCTCCTCTTTCTCTCTTTCCACTTTCACTCCCACCTTCCTCCCTTTCCCTACGGCGCGGTTCAGGTGTCCACAGAAACAAGTGTGACATATACTGCGCCTTTCCCTTCCTGTGAACCAACTTTCTCTTCTGTCGGCACGAGGCAGCGGAGGTAGCTCAGCTACAGAGCCAGTAGCAGGCCCGTGCATTTTCTTTTCCTTCTTCCTACAGCCACACCAACAACAACAGAACATGGGGGACGAGGAAAGGGCAGGGCGCATTTCTAAAGTTGTGGCACTGTGCCGAGACAACTTAAAAACTAAGCTTTTACGAGGTTCCAGTGGTCCGAATACCTCTACGTGCGTGCGTGCGTGCGTGAGGGCGTGTAATAACAAGGACAATGGTCTCCGCACATCTAGCACAATTCTTGTCTCTTCAAACACCGCGTGGCGCGGAAGGATGGGGAGACATCCGGCGGAGGATGTGCAAAAAAAAAAAGAAAAAAAAAAGACAATTTCGAAAAGCGGACGCAGGAAATTCAGTGTACAGAGCGAATTATTTGCTTGGCTCGCGTGGGGAATGCAAGTAAGAGCTCGTGTAATGGTGAGCGGATTCTCTCGTAAATCAGCCTTACCGCTCGCGCAAGTTCGCGGGGTCCGGAGTTGAAAACATTCTTGTGACATTTCACTTTCGACGCTGACAGTTACCGCTTCGTGTGTTTCCCTTCTTCGTATCGCAATTTATTATCAGCTCCAGAGTAACTGAAATGTAAAATCATTTTCATGACATCAGCTTGCAGTAAGATACCCTTTTCTCCGAATGTAGTACATTTAAGATGTAGGCGTACCTTGAACAAGCGCCTGGGAAGGTGCTCCGCATATGCGAATATCGCTACTGCCAAGGTCAGTGCGTATGTTTAGAAATGAAAAATTCGCGAATGAGCTAATCTCATTGCCATAAATCGCGGCAGAAAATCGCCCTCTAAGAAATGATCTCGGGGTGTGTCGCACTAGTTGGAAAACGTGCGGGGTGCAACGGGACAGATGGGCGGCAAGGTTATTCTTTAGCGCAATGAATGGGTCTGGGGAGCTATTTTCTGCGGCTTGCCGCGTGCATCAAATGGAGCGCCTTATTCAGCCTGACGCGGTGAAGCAAGCAAGCACATAGCGTCCCTGTCGCTCTCCTTAGACCCCCTCGAAGCCACCAGAAGGAGCTTTGAAAGAGATGTGACGTCGATGTCTGCAAGGCGCAACTTATTGCAAGAAATTTTGATACAGGAATGTGTTAAGCACATATGTGTACATCTACGAGCCTGTAATTTTTTTTGTGTGTGTGTCCACTCGTCCATCCACGAGTCCACACGACGCGCGGATGGATGGATAAGCTCGGGAAAATACCAATGTAGGTGTGTGGACGTGTGGACGGAAACCTCACCTCTGTAACAACAGCACTAGTCATCGGGTTAAATAGTCTGTCTTTCTTATTTGGGCGCGCTTTTAAAAAGATTATCAAAGATTATCAATCGATGAGGAAGACGATAGCGTCTGCATTACACGGATATCTGTATGAGCTTCCGTAAAACCACGAATAGTCGAAGAAAGTAGTGGGTAAATGCCATGCGTACGGCTCCGCCTCTCCCCTCTCGATACCTTTGCTGCGTGCTGTGCGATCTCTGCAGTGCGCGTTAAAGATACCTGGGTAGTCGAAATGATTCCAGAGCTCTCATTCTGCGGCCCCTCTTTCTCTTTCTTCTATCACTCTTACCTTCCTCCCCCCCATCACGGTGTGGCAGAGACATCCGCGGAGAAGAGAGACAATATATTGCGTGTTTAAAACCAATTTACGCGTATCATTTCGTTACTTTTGCCTGGCAACGCATCATGTCACAGCACGCATGCATTCGTGCGATAGACTATTTATTCTGGTAGCATGGACGCGACTCAATTATTTTTTTTTTTATATGCAGAAGCGCTGCGAGGTAAATGTGACTTTTCCTGCCAACTAGGGAGAAAACGTCCCAATTTCATTTAACAACTGCGCGCTACAGAATGCCTGTATCTAGAACGTCTTACATACATGTCAGACATACTCGCAAACGCCCCGTGCGCAGAAGAGGTGAGGTGCTCAAAACGACTATAGTCGAGCGCCTTCAACAACGACGCCTGCCGAAGCCGACAGGACTCCCTTAATGGGGCAGGTGCAGGTAGGTCACCGCCGCTTGCGGCGGAGGCTAGCCTGCCACCGAATTTTTATCTGTTGTAGGCCGTCATTGCACCCGCCACCGCTTCGGTGGTGGACGACGGCTGAATTGTTACGGCGCGCGTCTTTCTTCCCCTCTTCCTTTTCTTTCTTCTCTATTTTCTCTTCTGTCTGTACGAGGCAGCGGAGGTGGCTCAGCCACAGAGCCAGTAGCAGGCCCGTGCATTTTCTTTTCCTTCTTCCTACAACCACAACAACAACAACAACAGTGGAACATCACGTATCCCTCCTCTTTCATTGTCGCTTAGCGATTGTGAGAGGAAAAAAAAAAAATCTGAGCATTGCTGAAGCGTAGCCCGACACACAAAGCTTACTTTTTGTAACGTTCAAGCGCGATTTGCGTTGACTGTTTGTTTTTGTTTGTCTCTTTTCCTTGTCTCCAGAAATGACGAGATCATCGCCGGAGACCACACAACGGAGCTGGTGTTGCCGCGGGTGACTCGAAACTTCAACGGGGACACGATCACCTGCGAAGCACGCAACGATGTGGGAACGACCAAGTCGACGCACACGCTCAACATCCACTGTGAGTGTTGTATGGCTATTTGGATGCTGCTGCCCTCGACGTTATTTTATTGTGGATATTCGCTGCAAGCGTTTCCAATGTGTGCGGCACAGCTCACTTCCATAACAATAATCTTAAGTATTAGCTTACGTGAACAAATATAAAAATAACCCGTCTTGTTGAGCGCACAGTGCACGCACCGCCTCCTACGTAGCAGGACAGGGAGTTTGTTAACTAGATGGAGCTATATAGTAAAAAGGGGAAGATAGAGAACAAAGAAGACTGATTCGATGTAACATGCAGCTTTCCGTGGACAATGGTGGTAATTCATTTTTGCGAGAGTTGGCCATTGCATTTTCGCGTATGCGTGCGATATGTGCGCGCGCGTCGTGAGAGAGAGATAGAAAGAGAGAGAGGGGAGGGGGGGGGGGGGGGTTCAGGGCGGTCGTGTTGCTAAAGACGATGACGAATGTATGGCACCCAATCGCGTGCTGATGGAAGTGAAATACGAAGGGAAAAAATGAAACCACATGCGGCAAAATTTCGCTGCATGGTGAAGAAAGCCGGGTGGCTGAAAGTAGTTCCAAACCCCACATCAGAGTTTCTCATGGTGACCATTAGGGCTAGTTGGCCCGAATGAACGCTGGTTCAATATGTTAGAGCTTCTAACTTAGTTCGGTAGTGCAGTTAACGGCCCTTGAAACACTTGTCCGGAGCAATTTACATTCGCTGATATTGCAACGTCATACAACATTCTTTTTGTTTACCTTTGTGCTAAAACGGCACAATGAAAAAAAGAAAAGAAAAAGCATCATCGCCGCATTTGCGGATAAGTCCACTACACTGTTGTCCATGTACTTGAACTGCTTCGAATAAGCTCTATTACGCAAGAAGTGCCACTCGACGGGACGGACACTTCGGGCATTATCTTTTCTCCCCTCGAGGACTCTTGTAACGTCGCTCAAGTGGACAGCCTTAAATATTCCTCCCGAGTGCATTTTTTTTATTATTATTACGCCGTTAGTTGAACTAGAACGTCGCCTACTTTAGATCATTCTTCCTTTTTTTCATCTTCTTGACTTAATGAAATCTTGACCGTGTGCCTAGTGCCTGTCGTCATTCTTGGGATATCGCCAGCCGTGCTCTTGTGAAATTCGAGAGTGAAATAAGTGTAATAGAGGACAACTGTCCGTGCCACGGCGCTTTTCCATAAAACCAGGTTAAGACTTTTGAGCCTTTCTGCAAGTTGCTCAAGTGACAGTTCTCAAAAACTCTTTTGACCTTATTTTTGCCTTTCTTTATCTCTATTTGTTCAAAACATTTCTTCTTCGCCTAAAACCTTACCTAACACTGCTTCCGGAGCAACTTGAGTGATCGCGACCGGGCGGGGGAAAAAAAAGAAAAAAAAAGAAACGTCAAAAGAGAAAACGACGCGACGTTTATCTATTGCTGTGACTGCTGCAGCGGCATATCCTCGCCTAGCGTAAGCTTTCTGACTGGCGTTCTCTCTGTTCTCTCCTCTTCACACAGTCGGCTCATTCTGAATTTTTGTTTTTGTGCGCGCGCAGCCGAGCGCGCGTTTAGTCTTGTCCCTCTTCGGAGCGCGCGTTTTTCCGACCTACATTTCGTTTGAACAAATCTTCCCAGCTTTCCTCTAGGCGTTTTCCCGAAAAAGGGAGGTGGCCCTGCATGTCTCTTTCCTACCCTACTCTCTCTCTTTCTATCTCTAAGCGCGCTGTAACGAAACAGAATGTCGAGAAAGTCATAACTCTCCTTTGCTTTTTTAGCCGCTCACGGTCTGTGCAAAAATACGCCTGTTATATATTATACACGTACACGAGCGCCCGAGCGTTCCCCCGAACACGACTGGCCGCTCGCAGAGTTGTACTGGTGGGAAGAGAAAGGAAAATACGGAAGAGACCAGGACGGAAAGGGAATGAAAGTAGAGAGGAAATGGGGAGCTCCCAGCAGACCTGAGGGAAAGAAAGAAGAAAAATAAACTACCTTTCAAGAGGGCAAGAGAGCGCCGAGGGGGAGAGAAGACGTTAGGAGCGAATGAGATCTTCTCTCATTCAGTTTTTTCCCTTTTTTCCCTTCCGGGTGCTAGTGTTTGTGCGTGGCATGGTGTGTGTGCTTTCATGTATAGCGCCGGTTCGAGACATCCTGACTGCTCCTGTTTCTGCTCCCCACCGCTCTCATCCCCACCTACTTTATTCTCTCCATTCTCCCTATTTTTATCCCTTTGTTTACGATCCCTCTCTTGGTGGACTCTTTCTTCGTACCAACACTTGAGCCTTGTATTCGTACTCAGGGTGTGCCTATACCGTTCTGTTCTTCTCATTCTCGTGACCAGATCTCTCTTGCCTGAGAACTGTATACTGAGAATGGTCCTTGATGCTGTGCTGCTTTTCCTCCCCTTTTCGGTTCTCGTTCCTTATTCCTTCGCGCCTGCTTCTTATTTTTGCGGCGCAAAAAGGGAAATAACGGGAAAACCAAGGAAACGTAGAGCCGGCCGCCGTCGAGAGGCGCTTGGGGAAAGCTGGGGTTGGCTGGAAGGAGAGCTCGCAAAATTTGATTAGGGAGCTTTCGCTTGTCCAAATGGGGCGTCTGCAAAACATCGCCAGAGCCGGAGAAAAAACAAGCCGTGACGTTTAAGGGCGATAGGACAACTCTTGTACGGGCGCTCTTATACGCCAAATTTACGTGTTCGACCACCGATCGCTCAAGCGTCCCCTTCCGTTAGGCGTTCACTTGCGCTCTGGCCGTTTCGTCTCCGTCCGAATTCGAATTTATTCTTCGGCGCGCCCGTATTTCATGTTTAGGAAGTACGAAAAGAGCTGTCAATAGCCATTTGTCCCGTTCACTTTAGGCGGGGTCTTGTAGGATGACTGAGGTATCTCTGCTTTTTTGTTTTCTTCAGCTGAATTGTTTGCAGCGTCAAACTTCCTGTGTGAAATGAATTTATTTAATTTTAAACAATAAACGCCAGTGTATTTTTGGAATTTTTTTTTTCTTTTGCGGCAACAACTCGTATTTCTCGCCATGAAGCCGACTGTCCTCGGCGCCGCGACGAAGCGAAATGCTGAAAGATAATTCAGAGGGAAAGAAGGAGGGGAGAAGAAAGGGGAAGAGGAGACGCGCCACATAAATAAAATATGACTAGGCCTTCGACGTTTGGAACTGATGTAAATTTTGTCGCAGAAAGTTGCATTCGCGCGTAGAGGTTCGCAAGCGACAACGTAGCCACTAACGAGATTTGTTCCTCGCTCAGCCTGCTGAACAACAGAACCTCATAGACCGATGAAGTATTTGTATCTTTAGGTCGTACGGAAAATACAAAGCTGCGGTCAATATGATCACGCTTTAAGTTTGGCGTGCGAGTGTGCCTAAGCAGCGGATTTTATCGAATTTGATGTGAACCGATATTCGTTCATTGTCGTTTATAGAAAGCAGCGCCTGCTGCTACCGAGGTCACCGTGTAAAGACGACGTAGGCGTGGTTTATGGTTTGATTGGGGCAGCGGTTCCTTTTAGAATGTGGCCCCTTTCATCGAAACATGTGCCAGCCAACGTACTATAATATAAGCATTCTAAAAAAAAAAAAGAGCCGCAGTCTCGCCTGTTTGTATCCGTGTCTTTCGATACTTTCTTGCTAAAAACTTGAGCTAGCAAATGATTTCTGTGCTATTGTACGCTGCAGGTTTTCCTTGCTGAAGGCCTTGATTCAGTAAAGTAATACAAACGTTAGTCGCAGTCTCGCTACAACCGTGCAACGCCAGGAACGCTGCGGCTCAGAGTTATACGTTGCATGATTATCCGATACTCGCAATGTCTGCAAGCCCTAATAGCCAATGCATGAGCATGCTGTAAAGATTAACAAATTGCGCCGCTCCTTAGTACTAGTTAGCGCTAGCAGCGACCTGATGCCGCTAGCGAGTCAAGACAACGTGCTGCGTACAACACCGTCGCCGTCATGCAGAAAGAGGAGGAGGGGGCGTGGCGTGGCGGCGAGGGTGCTCTGCGGTTGCCGAAACGCCGCGGCTCGCTATCAGCGGATCACGGTGCGTGCATCCCGTTCTCACTCGCTTCGCTCGCTAGCGGCGTCAGCGGCATCAGTCAGTCGCTGCTATCTGTTCGTCGCGCAACGTTCCTATGGACCCACGCGCTGCTTCCCGCAACCTGCTGATAACTCAATTGCTGTCTTCATTTCTCCGACCACAAAGCTTCTTTCGTGACAGCCAAGAACTGTTAGTGGAGTGTTTCTTGAAGGAATACGTGTGAAAAATTAAAAAAAAAAGTTGTCTGTAATTGTACATGTCTTACTCGAAATCTTTGCCTCAATCCATCGAAAAGGTGAAACAGCTGATGAGCTGCGCTCAAATTTCGCGTTACGAAGTAACGTAATCGTGGGTAATTTTTTTTTTTTTCACTCGCAGTAGTAAAAAAAAAGGGGGGGGGGGGGTCGTAATGTGGCCGGCTTGCTTTGGGCGAAGGCAGTACATTTTCTGAAGGTATTTATCTACTTGGAATTGTCTGGTATTGTATAGTATGGTGTGGTATGATAGGGGATTTAACGTCCCATTGCGACGTCAGCAATGATGAAAGCCGTAGAAGAGAGCTCGGGTAATTTCGACCACCTGGTGTTTTTTAAAGTCACCGATATCACCCAGTACACGTTGCCTTTGCGTTTCGCCTCCATCAAAACGCAGCCAGCGTGGCCGGAATCGAAGCCCTGTTCTCGAGATCAATCAGGTTTCCTTGCCACTGGGTCATCGCAGAAGGGCACAGTGTTATCTGTAGTGTTCGGAGCCAAATATGCATGTATAAAGAACACAAATGACACGCAGCAGCACCGTCACTCGTGTTCTTCATACCAATGTTTTTTTGTAACGCACGGTCTATAACGCATAGTCTTATATATATATATATATATATATATATATATAGACATGGATTGCTTGTTACTAATGGGCCAGAGTTAAATTCAAACAGGGTGTCACACAACTTTCCCGATTATCTATTTTATTCCAACAGTTTCGGACGGTGGACCGTCCTTCTTCAAGGTAGAATTGAGTATTCTACCTTGAAGAAGGACGGTCCACCGTCCGAAACTGTTGGAATAAAATAGATAATCGGGAAAGTTGTGTGACACCCTGTTTATATATATATATATATATAAGCTTAGGAAAAATAACCCAATCTGTACTTCTGTATGGCGGTCATGTTATTGAGCATTTTTGTTATTGGTATACATTTGTTTATCTTTCTGGCTTCTCTATACGTCCTTCCTCCTCATTCCGTAACGCTTGCATGATGCGGCTGATTCGTTGTCAAGCGATTAAACGAATGACGACAACCGGTGGTGGCCCGTTTGTTTTCGGGACGTGCAGACCGGCCGGCGTTCAAGTCCACGGCCGAGACGGTGGCCGCCGAGGAGGGCGCCGAGGTGGCGCTGCGCTGCGAGGTGGACTCCAACCCGAAGCCGGACATTGTGTGGCGCCACGAGGGCTCGGACCGCGTGCTGGCCCGCCAGGCGACACTCATCATCCCTGCGATGCGGCCCAGTGACGCCGGCCGATACTCGTGTCGCGCAACGGTGCCCGGCTTCCCGGAGATCACTCAGGACGTGCACGTCTACGTCAAAGGTGCGTGTGAGTCCGCGCGCTGGCGGCAGAATAATGATACTGCGGCGGGAACCTTTGTTTGTGCACTTTTGGGAGCAATAGTGCGGTAGTAAGAGTACCTCACCATTAGGCGCAGTGGTTCACCACAGTAGTTATAGTTGAAATAGTCGTGGAGAGTTCGTTGATCTTGCCAGAGAACAAGGTGAAAAGGGTGACTGGACCAAAGCAGGTGGAGTCTTTAGTTCAATACCGCCGGAAAAGACACTTCAAATCAAAATTCGATGCCTATTTCTGGAGCTTTAGCAGATAGTGGAGCCCCCTATGCGCACCGGGCAGCCAACTATACGATGGCTTGTATTTTTAGAATGTTCGCTATAAATTAGCTCGTTCTATAAAATCGCGCCGTCATCGCCGTCTGCAGAGCACCTGCTACGCTTGGAAGATGGCGAAGAGAAGAGAAGTTAATCTCACTCTTCAGATTTATTAGAGAGAAGAAGGGAGAGGGGGTGGGGGGGGGGGGGGGGGCGACCGGAGGGTTGTCGCCATGGGAAGAACCCGCAAAGGGGTAACCGTCGAAGGAGGAGGTCATGGCGAGAGCGGAGGAACGCGGTGCACCTGCTAACAAGCGTTCCTAACCAGACGTACCGGTGGGCTGTCAATTCTGCAAGCCACCTGTAAAAAGAAAGTTCACTACAGAATATCGCTGAAGTCCTGGGAAAGTCCAGGTTCACATCCGGTTGTATGAATTTGCGAGAAAAAGAAGAGAATCTGTTTATTTGCCATCACACCAGAGCTAAAGTAGAAATGCTTGCGTTACACGCTCGTAACTGTCATGTGACTTCACTCTACTATATATTATGTTTTCAACAGCCCTGGTCAGTTCCCCTGATTGCCGCAAGGGTCGTGACAGCCATCAAGCCTACAATTGTAGACCCGCTTTCTTTTTTTTTTTTTTTTTTAGAATTTTGATGCGAGAGGCGTACTTTTGCAGCTTCTTGAAATGCATTAAAAAAAACTCTTATCGTATACCTCCGCATTCTTAAGCTAGTTTTAACCACAGCTCATATCATTAGCATGACAAGCGGCTCCTCAGTCTTTTTAGTACCGACCTGGTCGCGCAATTTATGGAGCATATATTTAAGTTGGAATTCTCTTGCGTGTTAGCGTTGCTGTTGTAATCTACCCAACTAAAATGTTGAAAGAAAAACGTCTTGATGTCGGCACAGATTCTTCACTCAAAATTGAAAACGCTGAATATAAAAGAACTCTACACTGCTATTTCTGGTCTAGGCATGAGTCAGGGGCTGCATGAGCATTCCTTTATTGTCCTAACATGTGACGGGGACATGCTTTCGTCGAAACCCTTCATTTGGAGCTTTGTAACAGTGTGCATCAATTCTTGCCTCCTGTTCCGCGCAGGCCCTCCAAAAGTGAGCAGTCCGACGACCCAGTATGGCGTCGAAGGCGAGCAAGTGCGCGTCGAGTGCGTCATCACTTCTGTGCCCCCGCCTACAAGGGTAGCATGGTCCAGAAACCTGCAGGTAAGGCAACGTGCTCGTTGCTTTCTTTGCTCTCCTCCGGTTGCGCTCTGGCTTTTGTGACAGGTGGCTGCCGAGCAAAATCAATCTTGTATTGCGATATACGGCTCTCTTTGCAGGAGTTAGAAAATTAACTGTGGCATCCCGCGCGAATTGCGTGCACCATTTAGAAAAAGTACAGAAGAGATAAGCTTGGAAAATCAATCAGTTTTAATCCGAAATCATAAAGCCTAATAGGAGGAAAATTCCTGCGGCGCCCGGCATGGCACCTTCGTGTGTCGCAAAATTCGCTGACCGAGCTGGCAGGTGTGGTTGGTCACCTGACATCGTCGGGTGCGGTGGCGGGCTCGGCTTTTTCTGGAAGTTGCGCTCGGTTGTGTGCAGTCGTTTTAACAGCTCCGCATGTTAGGTGAAGGGAGCCAGCACCAGGGACTGCATGTGTTCCCAAATAGTAGAAAATATCCGTAAGCGGTGGAAGCGACCAGGGAAGTATGGTGCTGAAGATATATTATCTACGCCTGCACAGGATTAGCGTATTGGGCGAGCAGAAGTGACGGAGAAGGAGAAGCTGGGCGAGCAGACTTTAATGCTACCGCATTCTCAACGCAAGCCGTAACTAATTGTCCCGTAATTTTTTTTTTTTCTGTGTGCGCTTCATCTTGGACGATGTGCCAATGCTTTCTAACATCATCACGAGGCGCGCCACTTTACTGGTGATATTGTTAATTTTGCAATGGGTGTTGCGATTAGAGTCTTGCTGATTGGAGGTGATGGCTCTGTGTGGACGAAACGACCAATCTTACAGGGATATTAGAAGCCTTATATTGATGGCTCCTCAGAAGGTAGGAAAAAAAGTTAATGGTAAGGAAAAATAATTGAGGTTGGCACCAGAAATGCTGCTTCGAGCCGACATCGATACAGTTGAAATCACTGTGCATGCGCTTCCTACGCGTGCTAATAGCAGACTGGAATCTTGGTGCTGTTACTCTTTGCCACTTTTTTTTTTTTTTTTTTTAAGGAAACTCCGTCCAAGCGAGTCCTATTGCGAGTGGGACTTAGATTGAGAAATGGTATTTGGGGTCGGCCTTCTTGCTCCAGAATTTCACACTTCGTTCGGTCTCCGCTTAGCTTGCTGCTCGCTTTTAATAGTTTCTCTCATGTACGGAATGCGTCCGTGCCCTCTGACTTTATTATTGGGAACACTGAAGTGCTCCGGTTCCGAACTTGCGTGCCACCAGCCACGTTGCTCGCATATATATTTTTTTAAGTGGCGCTACTCTAAAATACCACGAGAAGTGTAGGAGGAGGCAGAAAAATGCTCTCTAAACGATCTTCTTTTAATCACACGCGGGACTTCGTTTCAATAGCATGCTCTTGGGCGAATAGCAGTAAATAAGCTTCGACTGTCCCCGTTATTAGACCCTACTCGCGACAAATTAGACAGGCCGCGGACAAGCAAACCCAGTGAGAGGACGAGGAGGAGCAAGTCATGCGCGGAGTGGTATGGCTGACATTACGGGCTACGCATTTAATTTGAACGGCTCCCTCGAGGGTCACTCGCGCCGTGAAAAACGAGCCGCCTATATAGCTAAGGGCGGTCGACGTTGTCCCCTTTATTTTTTTATTATTATTTTTTGTTCTGTCATTCGGTAATTTCAGGCGTCCTCTACCATTTCGTTTTGTTTCTCTCGAGTCTACTCGGCGGTTCTTATTTCGCGCTGACTCGAAAAAAAAAAAAAGGAGCAAGAAATGGCGGTAAAGACGAAATTGAAACAGAGAAGGAAAAAGAGAGAAAGGTGGCCGCAGCGTCATCTGGTCCAACCCAATTCGTTGAACCCTCAGGCCAACATCTTCGCTCCTTCGAATGGCGTGCAAGGAAGCCCGCGTGCTTTCCTTCTTTTTTCGAGGAAGGTCGAGCGAACGCGGAAGAAGAGACCGGCGACGGGAAACGAGCGTATATATATAGAGTGTAAGGGTTAGAACGAGGAGAAGAAGATAGGAAACAAGAAAACACAAAACGAGCGAACGAAAGTGGCGAAGATAAGGCGGCCATCAATCCTGTAAAGGACTCGGTGGCGAAGGCGAAGTGAAGCGGAGAGGGGGCCTGACGATGACGAAACGTTCCTTAATGAGTATTGATTGAGGCCGCTCGAAAGACGACGGCCGCCGGACGCTGCTAGCTAGCGAGCTAGCTAGCTAGCCGGCCAGCCCGCGCGCTTCTTGCTTGCTGTGCGCGGGAGCCATGTTGTAGTACGTACGGTATAGGGTTGTCCGCTCTTGCCCCACTCTTGCCGACGGAAGAGCGCAAACGCTGCGGCACGGCGGCCCGTTTCGTTGTCTCGACAAGTTCACCCTCCTTCCTGTTCCTCTCTCGCTCCATTCTTTTATCGTTGCCAGACCCGAGCGCTTCTGCTCTGGCTCTCTTGGCGGTGTCCGACGATTTACTTTTCTGGGCCATTTCGTTGATTAATCTGGTGTCTACTCGCGCTTCCTTGTCCCGGCCGTCGCCGCTCCAGCAGAGGCTCCGTGCGACGTGAGCTGCTGCTGCGCGGCGCGGGCGTCTCCCACGCTTAAATGACGTGGTCGCGACGTGATTAACAACGGTCCGGCCCGCAGTGGGCTTCTGTTTCTCTTTTGCTTACGAGCCATGCCTTCCTGCTTGCCGCAGCCGCTGCGGGCGACATTCAATTTGCTGCGCGTGAAACATGGTCCGCGGACGAAACGGCAACCGTTTCTGTAGCTGCAGTCGGCGCTGGTGTAGTTTAAGAGCCGTTATCGGTCGCTCAGTGGGCCGCTGATGGCTTTACTCGCTAGCTGAAAACGGCTTCTCCGTTTTGTTAGCCGTGTTCCCACGCGGAACAGCTAACTAGCAGACGCTTACTTCTGTCTGCCACACCGTGGCATCGTCCGGCGCTTAAACTGGTAACTTGAGTATCCTCGCGTTGAAAACCAGCATAGCTCGCTGGGGAGTAACACGTAGAACCGTTGCCCGGAGAAAGAAATAATAAATTGCAGTGTATTTCAGCTTGTGTTCAAAAACTTCTGGAATGCAGCATCGCTAGTGCGTGTAAACATGTTATTTTTGCTGCTTCCCGTAGGCTTAAAACTTAAAACTGCGGTTCTCGGTTTGACCACGGTTTCTCGTGCCTGGGCAGGAAGTTGGATTAACTTTAGGAAGCAAACTTCAGGTGACTAAGACTGAATCTGATGAGACACCCGTTATTCAAGTTTATAGCCAGCTATATACTATAGCCGCCACTCCCATTCACAATGAAGCTCTGCCAAGTAAATAAATGTTTGAAGAAATTTCTCGTCCACGCAGTGACTCAAATATGTTATTTTATTTTGCTGCCCTTTGATGTCGTGATAGGTCGTGTTAGTGTCCTTTTCTTTTTCGTGGCTCATTCGTTTCATTCATTCATTTCACTTTCGTATAGTTGTGTACATTCCCAGAATCTAACTGGTGCCACGCACCATGTTCTCCATGTACTACATCGGTTGTTCTTCATTGCTCTGCATTGGGACGTGCGCTTAATTTTCTGCCTGGCCGAAAAAACGTTTTTCTAATGCAATCGTAAAACCAACCAACAATGCATACAGATTATTACTAACTTCACCAATAAAGGGAGCCGTATTTTATACCGCCCAGTGTTTCATCTATATCTTTGGCAGATTGCTTTATTGGGGAAACTAGATGCATTTGTCGTACGTCCTGTCTCGGGTGCAAATGCATATTTTTTCTTTTCGTTTCTTTCGCAGCTGGTAGATATAGACAATAACCAAGGCTATGAAATCATAAAGGAGCCTTTGTCGAACGGCCTCAGAAACTTGCTCATCATCCACAATGCCGCTGAGGAAGACTTCGGCCAGTACAACTGCTCCGTGTGGAATCAGTTTGGCTACGACACGAGGCTCATCACCGTGCGAAAACAAAGTGAGTCAACTTCCGAGATTGTTCATTTTTAGCTTAAAGCGCTTGTAGTTTAGAATCTAGTGCAGCCTTTATAAATCTCATTAATTCTCGTGTATTAACGTTCGTGAGTCTTTACACTGTCAAAAGTAGGCGAAGACATTTAGCAGCACGTTTTAAGAGTAATTTTGTTTTCATGTAATTTGTTCCTTTTGATGGGTTGCCGCTTCCTGTGACGTAGATTATGGGCAATTACATCACACTGGCTGTGGCAAAAACGCCGCTCGCGAATGTTTCACTGGCGGACCTGCGCAGACGAACAAGAGAGCACGATGACGCGTTTATCACACCTGGCTAGCTTTACTGACCCCAGTCTTAGGACAGAAGCAGTGCAGCGATTAAGCGATGAATTGGTGGTGCATGGTGCCCGCGTGACTAGGTCCGACTGGGTGCGGACGCAATGGAGAGTGGCTAACGAAGCCGCCGAGTTCGAACCCAAAGGTCATTGCTTGGGCTTGTTCCCGTTTATATAACCATCAAATGAAATGAAATGACAGCAAATATGGCTCCTAAACTGAACTTCCCTACAGTGCATTGGTTTTCAGGTATGCTTCACCTCAGTACAACTGTTACAAAGGCAGAGCACCCTTTACAGGGGAAGTGAAGAGATTTGCGCATCGTGAAACTCTAAACAGAAGGCAACATGTGAAATTATTATTTATTTATTTATTTTTTTGCGTAAAAGAAACGAAGAACTTAGTACCTAAAATTACTGCCGACAAAAGTTTCACTAATTAGACTTTGAAGGAAGAGCTGACCTCAGTAAAAAAGGGTAGCTAATAGTAGCTTTGGAATCAACATTATGCTCCCAGATGACTTGAACTTGTGCTCCAGCCATGACAGCAGTGTTAAGGTGACACTCTTGGCTATCAAAAGCATGAAAAAATGCGCATTCTCGTACCTTATCTAAGTTTGGCCTGGCAGGCCAGTGCTGTCGTGCTGTCATGGAGTAGAGGTAATAAAAGTTTGATGTAGCTGTACAGTGCACTGCTGCTCTTCACTTTGCATGTCACAGGATATTAAGTTTCATACTCTAATTTCAGAAAACCTTCCAATGGTCATCATCTTGGCCGGCGTGATTGGTGGCATAGTTCTTGTCGTGACCGTGACGATCTCTATTATCCTCTGCTTGCGAAAGAAGAATATTGTCAAAGGTGATGTGTTGCTTTTTACTTTTTTCCTAGTTTTTGTGTGACATTTGGTTTAGTTTGTGTGGTTTAACGTCCCAAAGCGACTCAGGATATGAGAGATGCATTTTATAATAAGCAGTGAGGTTGTCTAATATATGTATGTATTTGCTGAAAGTGAACAGCAGCCTAAATAAGTAGAATTTGAAAGGTAAATATCAACAACTTGCGAGTTTGTAATTAGAAAATCAATTAATTTGGTTGTCTCGTTTTTTGGCTATAGTTATAGACTTATTTGAACATTTGTATGTGCAAGCTCTGTTTGCGCACTAGATACCACGCTTTCACCATTCGAGTGGATAACCTCATTCTTTCAACTTTTAACTGCAACTTTGCCACCTTCATTTATGCAGATGACGACTTCAATTCAGAAAAGAAAGGGAAGCAGTCGGACTCGGCGTCTTCCGGAGATTCCGACATAAAGGTTGAGATCCGAACGGCGTCGTCTTTGTCCAACAACGAGCATGACCGCAACTGGGAGGACAATAGTGAATCGGCACGCACGCACGACGCTGCGGACATTTACAAGTACGCCAATAGTGCTGCTGACTACGGCGACTCATCTTTCCCCGCCAAATCGGTGAGTTGTATTGGAAATCAGATCATTTGATCATAGCTTAAAACATTCTTGATTATTCATTAGTGCCTAGCCATGCAAGCCTATTAAACACGAATCGTTACGGTACGTAAACTGCGTTTGTGTCCACTCTGGGCCCTCCTGCTGTCTTTCAAGCATTTGCAGTAAATTTCTTCAGCATTGTGCGCCATAATTATGCTGAAACTCAGTCCCTGCGGGAGTTATTGAAAGCTTCGATAACGAATACCCTGCATCTAATTTATATTGACAGAATTGTTTTATTTTTTATTATTATTATTATTATTTCTTTTTTTTTTCCTTTTTTTTTTTGCGGTGGGAAGAAGTAGCAAGATCAAGGCAGCGTATAAATGTTTCTGAAAAATATCTAAAGATCCGCTAGCCGGTCGTCTCAATTTGTTGGGGTATGAAATAATCAATGGAGAATTGCTAGGTTGGAAGCAAAATGACGCTTCAGTCACCGCCGTTTACCTGTGGACATGTGAAATGATCTATGATTTTCGTGTTCGTTCCTCTTTTTCAACTTGCAGGAAGCTCAAAATAACAACGGCTACATACCGTACGTGGACTACTCGCGCGACTACAACCCACCACCAGTGGCAGCAGCGTCGCTTCAGCTCAATGCCAGCCGCGACAGCGGCCTCTACGGCAGTTCTCCGCAGTCGCTAAATGACCTGGGCCAGGGCATCGACCCACGGTTCCGAGCGGGATATGCCAATCCCTACCTACGCACTTCGCAGTCAAACCTGCCGCCTCCCCAGGGTGTCTACGTCAGCCCGAGGGCTGTGCCAGCGGTCACCGCCAACGCCGCTGGTATGCCTGGCGTTTCGTCCGCAACCCTGCCTCAAAACAGGTAAGCATTGAGTCAGCTCTTGTCTATTTGTTCACGTTTGAGTGATTTCTTAATTAATCGAAATAGCATTTGGCAGGAACTGCCAACTCAGGCCTCTCCTTTCAAAGGGGAGGATAATATTAAAATCAGTCTGCCAGGACCCTAGCGTTAAACATGTTACACAGGCAGGTTCGTATGGCTTGGCTAAAATGGGGCTTTATATGTGAAGTGGTAGCCTATGCTATCACATCATACACTTTAAAGCGGAGCCTAAACGTATCCGATATTTTTTTTTTTATACCATGTTACCTTATTTGTCTTCATAGAAAGAATTCTTTTGTTGCACGAGCTGCTGCACACTTCTGTAGCACATTCATAAAAGTAATTCCTTGAAGTTCTGGCTAACATGTTTTTCACAAACATATATTTTTGAGAGCAATTGTACTGTTACAGTGCAAATAAGCAAAGACTGTCTAACAAGTAAAAGTCATTTGTACAGATTCATTATCAATCAGATCACTAACATTTTTAAGTAGAACTGCATATGGGTAATGCAATTAGTGGCTGTAGCGGTAGTGCTGTAACTAAATTTGCATTCAGGAAGTTGTATTTACTTCATATTTGTAGATTTTCAATTGATTGTGCCCTTCAATGCAATGCCAGTAGCACTATTGTGTGTGTTATAACAATGGACCACTGACTGACAGCTCCCTTCCTTCCTTTGCTTGTGCCAGGTACATCACATCACAGCAGAGCCATGTGAAGCCAGGCACACTAGCCACCCATGTATGATGGCAGGAGACCTCGATGTAAATAGGACTTGTTGTGCTCTCCACGGAACAAGCAAGAGTGTTGTGTGCCCCCCTCGCTGAGGACATTGTGCAGTCAGTGAGTGCGCCCGCAGGGAACTCTGGTCAGACCCTGGGAGAAAGAAAGGACGCCGATGGTGCAAGCCCACAAAAGTGTCGTATTTCTGAAGTGACTACGGCGGTGCCACCACTTATGCGGTGTTTCAAGTCAGGAACCAAAGAGTTGTTAATAATTGTAACTGTTCATATGAGTAAGTGTGCACCAGTGTGCATGTGTGTGTGTGCGTGCTCGCCTATCTGTCCATGCATGAAGCTGTCATGTTTCCCTGACTAGAAAGAAAGGCAAGGCAAGGGTAGCCTTATTTATTAACTCAAGTAGTGTGACCTTGCTGTGTTTTAGCGTAGTACTTAATTCTTGTGTCCCAGAATGAGAGAAATGTATGTTCCTTCTATTTTTGCCGAAAGCTTGTGCTATCATCAGTATTCATGTTTGTTGTTAGCGATATTTGTTCAAGATTGCACAGGTTTGTGTGTTCTAAAGGATGATATTTCATGAAGATAAGAGGATGCAGCGTTGCTTAGTTTGTAGGTGACATTTTAGTTTTCTTACCTAATTATGTTTTTGTTAGTCAAAATCTTTTTATATCGTAGCCTTGCAAGCTGCACAAAATATGGGTCAGCTGCTGTCTTTATTTCCTACAAGGCTTAAGAGAATGTCATTGCATAAGAGCGTAGAGACTTATTCTACTTTCTCTGATTCAACATGCAATAAAACACACAGCCTGCAAATAACATGTGCCATATAAAGGGACGAAGTTTCTTGCGTGCAATGCACCACCTGCAGATGCATGAAATACTCAGGCATATTTTACTGTAATGCCAAGCAAACAAAAAATACACAATGACGAGTGCAGTGTTGCAGACAAGCTTTCTTCAGGACCCAATTAATGTCATGACAAGATGTACAGGACATGTGTTGGTTTTTTTGAAATAGGCACTGAGGAGAAATATACACAATTTTTTATTTTTAATAAGAATTTGTTATATGATACTTTCTCATTATGCATATGTTTGCCCAACAGCAAGAGACATATTCGTTGCTGAAGAAAATGGCATTCGAAAATGTTCCCTCCATAGTTTGAACTTGCAATGTCTAGACCAAAAGGACTGCATGATCATGTCTTGAGCTCAATGGCAGTTAGACTGGCCTCTGGAAAGAGGAGGAAACAACTTTACTGACTCATAGAACTGGGTGAGGTGAGGGAGGTGTTGGGGTCAGAGGAAGAGGGAAAAAGGTGGGCCTTAAGGCTTCTCTAGGAGGCCGAAATTTCTTGGGCTTCAATGCCCCCATGGATCAGTGGAAAATCTGGAGTTTGTCTTCTGGCCATGATCTACACAGAAGCAGCCTCCCATTGCTCATGTCACTCAGTTCCCTCATAAGAGGGCTTAGGTTTGCTGGAACAGTTATGAGCGAAGACAGCTCACGGACTCGAGCAGAGGCAGCAATGGGGTGAGGCATCACCCAGATAAACTACTGAATTGAGAAAGTGAAATTTGCAGTAAAAACTATCAATTCACATAATTTACTTGCCAAAGGAACAATTCGAGAGCTTCATCTGCATGTCAATTCTTTTTTTCTCTTTTTCTATGTTACAAAATAAAAATTTTTAGTAAAAGCAGCATCATCATTACAGAAATATCATGGATTGATACATGCCTACATGAGTTTCTCCTCAGTGTGCTTTTGCAAAAGTCATTCTTCAATTTCAAGATAATGTGTAAGGTGTAATAAAGCCCACAAGTCTGTGGTAAAAAAAAACTGCTTTGACAAAGTTTGTGGTAACATCTGTGCTCAGTTCCGTAAAATATTCAAGTGGCCTTCTAAGCAACAGGTTGGCTGGTGCCAATTGTGGTTGGTTATCCCTCTTGACTGATGTATATAACATTAATTTCAATAGGAATACTCGATGAATGCTTCCTCGTCGAATGCTTCCCATTGATGGCAGTGTGAATGTGCCTGTTGCGTGTCTGAAAAAAAATAAGAAAAAAATCAAGACTTGTCTCTATGCAAGTGTGGTTTCCTAATAAGAGTAATCTCAATATGCTTGCAAAACCACGATCAGCTTCGATATTGCCGTGACCCTCTGTTCGGTTCTCAAGCAGTGTGAATGCTTGTGGTGTTTTGTCACGTACCCTGTACTGTGAACCGGACTGCCATACAACCACCACTGGAGACAAGTGCTGCAGTGAGTCTAACAAGTTATTAAGCATGCCCGACAAGGATGACTTTCGGTGCTAAAGAATACCACTTCTCCTTCCTAAAACGATTATTGCTGTACAAATGATGAAACATGCTTCGATTTGCTCTTTGCTTCCTTTTCCGTGCCCCTCTGGCAGTGTCTGTAGCCCTGACCTCAAGCCTGTGTTGTGCGACACTTGGAGAACTGAGCAGCGAAATCATCACTGTACATAAAGGCACACCCCAGCGTTACGACAAATCGCGCTCCAAAGGGCTTCGTGCTCCATCGCCTCTTTATTTTTTTGTTTTTTTTTCTTCTGTTTAGCATCTGTACAGATATACGCTGATGAGAATTTGCTCACTTTATGATGGCAAAACATTGTGCGTGTGCATGTTAATTAAACCTATATGAGAGTTTCAGCGAGATGTGTTGGTATCACTGGCCTTCAGTGCCTTTGCGCCTGCGGCATACACTGTGGCTGCAGTACCGATTCATTGGCCGATGTAGTGCCTGTCTTAAGCCAGGGGTGACACTCAACTTGCCAAAGAATCTCTGCTTCCAAGACATCAGCTCCAGAGTCAAGTTCGTCACTGCTGGTACACATGAAGAGTGCAAAGGGAGTGAGTGAAAAAATACAGGATATAAAAAAGATAGAATATGCTTGCAAGTTGGCGATTACCTTGCTCTGTACTTATCTGCTGGTTCCCCCATTATGGCTACATGGAAAAGACCTTTAAGCACAAAGAAGAAGTAGATATAAACAGGACAAGTGAAATTTGCTGCGGAAGTGTTCAGTCTGTACTATGCGCACACTCACTGTATACCCTGGCTAGCTGAATCAGTGAAACTACTTGACAAAAGATACAGCAGAAGACCCCATGCCTTCGATGCTAACCATGGTGAAAAGAAAGTTTTTTACAGTTCCGTGGATATGCTGGGAACTTGCGCCCTTTTGGCTTTCTCTGAATATAATAGTCAGCAAAATCGATTGAATGCAGACAGGTGCAGCTGGTTAAAGTGATGTATGCATATAAAAAGATCCACACCGGCCTTGTAAAGGGAGTCAACCCTCTATAAAAAAGCACAAACGCCGGTATAGTTGGAAAGGTATTGCTTGGATGTGTTTTACTGGGGATAACGGTCTCATAATGTCGATTTCTTTGGGAAGTTAGTGAACAAGCCTGGTGTAAGGACGGGAGGAACGGCGACGCCTTGTAGCACCCTGGCGATAGCTGATCGCCAGCTCCGGCCGTTCTGCCGGGTGAGTGCGAAATAATGACTAGAGCTTAAGGACTCTTAACAGCCGACGAAGCCTCGTTCGATAAGAGAAATAACGAGAGCCAAACAAGAATAAGAAAGGAACAATAATGGGTCAGAGCGCCTGTTTTCCAGGACAATAGGAGAGCAGTACTTTGACATTCAGTCCTCGCCTAATGCAAGGTAATGAACAAGAAAATAAGTGCAGATATACTAGGTTCTCCAGCGGAATGTTTCGAAAATATAAAACAATCGCAGTTTGAAATGAATAAAAAAGTTTTATAGAAACAATCTATCAGCAAGCAAGGTGGACATTCGTTACTATAACGAAATCATAATTTGGTCAATTGTTAGCTGAAATTCATTAGGTTAATGGAAGAGTTGGTGCATGGTTAAGGCCAATAGACAGTTCGACGCACAGTGGTTCAAAGGTAATCCTTTAAAACTCTGTAGGGCGAAAATTTTCGAGCTTTTTGAAGCGCTCCAGCCGCACAGGAAGCACAGCTCAAAATGCAGCCTGTGCAGGTAGGGGACTTGTTGCAGTGTCTAAGCAGCCGATAGGAAGTGCTGGCTCTATTGTGCGATGTTATGCACAATATTGTGCTTTTCTGCTTGTTGCAAACGGAGAGATGATTTTCGCAAACAGCATGGTCTTTATTTCCGAAAGCGACGGAGCAAAAAAAAAAAAAATGTCTGAAAAAGTCGTCATTGTAAAATGTCATGCATGGGCGTTGCGTAACACTATACTTCCGCCGTGACTCATGCGCTCAGTTTTGGTTTCGTGCAGGAAAAAAAAAAAAAGAAACGGGCTGGGTTTCCTCGCGTCGAAGATCATTAGACAACGGCTTTTTATTCCTTTCAAACACCAACATGACATATTGTCCGTGGCTTCAAACTCCCACTAATTAAAAATATTTAGTCAAGCTTAAGCAAAGGCCAATAAAATTATGGTTCTCAGTAAGTGACGTCCGTCGGGACTGACGGTTTGTTCTTATGCAATCTTCTTTTGAACTCAAACCCGCGATTCTTATTATTTTTCTAAGCATCCGTTTAAACAGCCGTTATATTAACATCTGGATTCGATCCCCAGTGTGACCGTGCAACCAACGGGGTACGTGAGGTACAAGATTTCCCCTGGCCTGACGTTGAGCTTAACTGGGGTGAAATGCTTTTAAATGGGCATTTGAGCCAACATTGAGTCATTAAAATAATCTGTGCCATGGCGCTAATTTGTCAAAAGTGTCCTTGCGCCATAATAAAACTGTCATAATTATCCCCTAGTACGAAGGGAGAATTCACTTAATTAAAGAACGCATATTAAGCTTTCTAAATGTCCAAAGTTTGGAGGGTCAATAAGAGGAATGAAGTGGACAGTGACACCCTTCACTATGCAGGCTGGCATGTGGAAAGCACAGTTAAGACGGGAAAGGTCGGAAGGGCATCGGTGGAGGCACAGCCTACTGAAAGTTCGAGTGGCATTTGTATGAGCCTACCTAAATATTCAGGTGTTGGTCATATCCTGTCATAGAGTGCAGTGAGTGGTCCAATACTCCAGACTTGGGTTCATATGGAGTCATGCACAATGAGAATATAATTCACATACTTTCCTTGGAATATCTATTTTATGCTGCGTTTCTCTTTTGCGCGAACATACCTTACCATGTATAATTTGCGCATCCCTTAAGTTCCACCTTCAAGGGCATGATGTGGCCGCGTTTGGCTCCCCTCTGCGGCTCCCCTTTCCGATTTACGTTACCATTCATGTCCTTTGCTAATCTCTAAATCACTACTGTCTTGATTTGTGCCCTTATTATATTATACGTCACCTCACACGTGCACAGTATGCAGTCGTAAGAAGCCTCACTATGCGAAAGTGCAAATCATGTATTTAAGAATTGCAGCTTTAACCAAGCTGTAGGAACACTCCTGCGTGGTCTAGGGATTGCATGTCTTAGTCGGGATCCTAAGGGGCCCGGTACGATTTCCATGCCATTTTCCCATCTGACAACAGCCGAGTTGGCAAATTGACATTCGGGTAGCAGTCCATACCACCTCAATGCATGCAATTCATGTGACCTGCCAACATTAACATGCGAGAATTTTCGAAATTTTCCGCTCTCCAATGCCCACCGCCACCACCTACCCTCATTCTCTATATTCTACCTTACACTTCCGCTACCCACCTCATTCTGTAGGCACCACAGCAACACCAGTCGCAAAATGCTCGCGATTGCTTACAACGCTTGTAAATAGTAGGGTGGCCGCCCGGAACATCTCTCCCGGGTACACTTAGCTTTAGGTGTAGGAAGCGATAGCATCACGGGCTCCCTCAGGATCCCAGCGCTGCCATTCACCAGACTATCGGAGACGCTTGTGGTCCGCATGACCAAAGCGGGTTGTGGTCCGCATGACCAGTACCAACTCTCACAGGATGACCCCCTGGGCCAATCCACAGCTGCACGAATCGAGCACCTAAGAGGTGCGCTCTAAAAATCTCACATCTCCGCCTAGCACATTCTCAGGAGTACAATGAAACAGGATCCAGCCAAGCTGGGTTCTGAAAAGAGAGGCCAGTCGTTGGCCATTGGCTTGAGTCGCACGTACGATATGGGTTCACTTGCTAACACAGCAATTATAATGCAGTTTTAAACCTGGGCCCAGAGAAGACTTAACCAACAGTCGGCATACACCGTGTGTAATATACACAACTTTTAGTGCACTAGCATTAGAATCGCCATATTCGCAAATGTTACAGTCTTGAGATGTTCGAAGCCTCTGTTCAGAGTGAATATGAAGAAAACGGTGAGGGGGCGAAGTGTGAATCAGACGGTAGCGGTAGTAGCGCAACGGAGACGTGAAAGTTGGCGCCATATGTAGAGCTTGTGCAGGAGGAGAACACAGTGCCCATCCAGATCTGACAGGCAACTAAGATAGCAGTTAGAAGGAATACAGCAAGGGTCCTATAATTTAAAGCTAACACGTATGCGTCCGCACCTATCGCATTTAACTTTTATAACGTTTACGAGACTTGTGAAATCTAGAAATAGGATAGGCGTTGCCTCGGCGTACGCTGATTTTGCAGGCTGCGATTTCGCGCGATTACGATGCTTTGGGAAATCAACGCCTTTGCAATGTAATGACGGGTAAGCACTCTCAACGTTTCCCTTGTAAAGCAGAACACATAAAATACTGTCACGGGCGCATACTCAAGGGTCACGATCCACATCATAAAAAAAAATGTTAAAACTCGCGCGCCTTCCTTAGCACCAGTGAATGAATGAATGAATGAATGAATGAATGAATGAATGAATGAATGAATGAATGAATGAATGAATGAATGAATGAATGAATGAATGAATGAATGAAAAACTTTATTTAGCCAAAGGGAATTCTAACGGTGTGGGTGGGGTCCTCAAATTAGGGCCCCAGTGGCCTTTGCCGTCTTGCGCGCTCTGTCGATCAGTTTGAGCTGGTCATCAGGCGTCGAGCAGGACAGCGCAGCCTCCAACTGCTCCGGTGTTGGTGTGGTGTTTATTGGTGCTACCTGTGTTTTTTACACGTCCATGTAACATGGCAGAGTGTAGGGGGTTCCCCGCATAGTTTCTTTGTGTATACATATATTCTAAACCAAAACCTAATCTGTCCTTACAGTATGCCGGCACTTAAAGTATACCTGTGGTTGAGCGAAAGCCACATACTGCGTGCTTCGTATAGTAACTCGTGCCAATGTTTGAAAGCTAATAATACTTTGCAAATGGCCAGTGTAATCTCTTGTCGTCATACCGTCTATATATCCTGGACAGCTGAATAAACGTATCACGCATTCTTGGGCCGGAATAAATTTCATTCACAAAGGATGAATACCCTGTTCCCGAACAAAAGCTCTAAAAACCGTCCGTGCACATTTATTGCCGTCTTTACATTCTTCAGAAAAGTCCCTTGTATAGAAATAGATATCGAGGTTCATTAATCGGCACGCAATTTATCACTTCTTAAAAATATTCTTAATTTATTCTTAAAAATAGCTTCACCTTCACAGGTACTTTTTTTTTTAGCTCTATCATTCGCAACAAACCTGCGCCAAAAAATACCGCTCTTCTTTCCTCGAAGAGTTATAGCAATGAACAAAAAAGTGTCAATTTATTCGTATAAATTGAAAGTATTTTGAAGCTAAAATACCAAATTGATATTTCTGAATATATTTTGATGCAACGCTGCCTTCTTCAGCCTGAGGTTTTGGGGGCGTAAATGCCATGGCACAGTTCATTTTTCATCCTTGTACCTTCATGGGGACTTCATATTGCGTTCATTTCCCGTCTCTTCTGAATTATTAATTTGCTGTCGCTGTCAAGCGACATGTCCTGGGGGTACATACATCACAGCACATTTTGGTCAGCAATGGGAGGAGACGACCTCGACGTAGCGCCATAGAGAATGTTCGAATAACAAAAAACAACAACAACAAAAAACAAAAAAAAAACACAGCAGCAACTTTAGGATGAAACACTTTCAGCTTTCAGTGCTTTTCATGGGCATGCATTCTGGGCCTTTGTACAAGTTTTGTGAACATATAGATTAAGAGGTGGTTTGGTTTTTGATCTTAACCGAAATAAACCAGATTTACTAACTATGGTGTTGAAAAACACATTATCAGCAAGAACAAAAAGAAGTTATCGACTCAGTTCTGAAGATTTTTCACGTTTCAAGATCTAAAATGACCTTATATAAACTGTAAATCGCCATATTCCCTGTGCTGAGCTGACCGACTGGGGTCACGCTCAAAACCTCCAACTCTATGAAAGGAATCTGGCTTTCAGGATAGTTATGGATGCCATAGAAAAATGAACACCTGGTATGGATCGATGATGAATGGTAAAAAGTGATTTAGTTGGAAGAATCGATCCTCATGTGGTATGGAAATGGCGTTATCGACTTTCCACAATAAATCACATAGGCAGGAACGTTAGGCAAGGGGCTAATTCTCGTCTCATGGAGTTCATCTCATATGTGGTTTTTTTTTTCTTTTGTTTTGTTAGTTATTGCGCTAGTGCGACATTTAATTTGTCTGAGTGACACAGGTACAGCCTGCACCCTTTTCATGGCTTTCTATTGTAATCTGCATTGTCATGCTTTGTGTTGTATTGCCCCCCCTGCATGGGCTAGCTTTTGGCCTGTAGTTTAAAAAAAATGAAATCTCATTCCCCGAATTTAAGGTATAATGAATGAAGAGGCTTATCAAGGTATTGTTCGAAAAGTTCTGCTTCTATAGGCGCGCAAGGGTCTTGGCCTTGGATTTATGTTTAAACGGAACGATGGTTCGAAGCGCTCTTCTACGGTTGTGAGAAATTAGCAGTAGAGCAGGGCCGAGGGGCCGAAGAGGTCTGCTGAAACAATTTGAATTGAAAATATTTGAATAAGCTTCGCATATAAAACTTTGAGCAGCTCCTGGAAGAGTGCGAAAGTAGGACTAGACGTTCATTGACAGCTTCCAGAACTTCAAACCTCGTCAGTGTCAAGTGATTGACCGAAAAGGCTGGCGTACGAAGTACTGACGGTTATATAACGCACTGTGAAAAGTCGTTTCTTTAATTGGCGTTCCATTTTCAAATACAAATACATATTGCTGCCGACTTATCTTCCCGGAGCGTAGTAAGCAATCCTCCGGTGAATTTCCTGCGGAAAGAAAGTACGGCTTAATATGATGACAAAAATTTACTGCTGTTGGGTAAAAACTTAAGCGCTGAGGGCGGAGGGGGGGGGGGGGGGGGAACTTAAGATTCATTTGTATGAGTAGGACGCGACAGCATTAATGAAATCATCTGGCTGCTTCCTTAAGTGGATACTCGTTTCCGCACATACACTTTGCTACTACTATATTAATCATGACTATTTAATTTGTGTCTCTATTATTTCATGTTCACTTGTTAGCCAATAGTCGTAAGCTACCACGTTATAGGAAACGTCGCCCGGCATTGATGTGAAGCCCCCTTTTAACCAGGTCGTACAAACGTGCCTGCATGGCCTATACGAATTGCGTGTCTGACTCTGACTCAAAGCGTTCCATTCCCATCTCCGCTTTCGATCGCAAAAGGAGATAATCGAGTTGGCAGCCCCTGCCAACTAGTTCCTCGTATAGTTTGTAGGATGCTTGCTTGTGAAAAGTTTTATATCATTTAAGTCTTGATGAGTCAGCGAGGGGCGTCGCAATGGAGAGCTCCGAATGTTTTGACCACTTGCGGTTCTTCAATGGGTTCGATCCCGACCGAGTGGTGGTGAAAACGTTCGTTTATTTCATAATAGGAGGTTTGACACGGAGCCTTAAGGGCTTCAGCTTTATAATACTGGGTGGAGACCCTAGTCAGGGACCCCAACCGCGGCGGCTGCGTTTCGATGGAGGCGAAACGAAGAGGCGTCCGTGTGCTGTGCGATGTCAGCGCACGTTAAAGATCCCCAGGTGGTCGAAATTACTCCGAAGCCCTTCACTATGGCTCCTCTTTCTCTCTATATCCACTTTCAGCCCCACTTTCCTCCCTTCCCTTACGGCGCGGTTCAGGTGCCCACAGAAAAAAGGGTGACAGATATTGCGCCTTCCCCTTCCTGTGAACCAATTATTATTATATTGTTCTTTAATGTGCACTGAAAGCACAGCACACTAACGATGCCGAATGAATGAATGAATGAATGAATGAATGAATGAATGAATGAATGAATGAATGAATGAATGAATGAATGAATGAATGAATGAATGAATGAATGAATGAATGAAAAGCATTATTTCGACAAAAGGAATTCTCCCGGCGTGGGTGGGGCCCTCAGACAAGGGCCCCAGGGGCCTTTGCCATCATGCGTGCTCTGTCGATCAGTTTGAGCTGGTCATCAGGCGTCGAGCAGGACAGCGCAGCCTCTAACTGCTCCGGTGTTGGTGTGGTGTTTATTGACGCTGCCTGTGTTTTTTGACACGCCCATGTAACATGGTTGAATGTAGGTGGTTCTCCGCATCATCATCATCATCATCATCATCATCATCATCAGCCTGACTATACCCACTGCAGGGCGAAGGCCTCTCCCATTTTTCTCCAATTAACCCGGTTCTGTGCTAGCTGCATCCTTAACCCCTGCGAACTTAACCTCATCCGCCCACCTAACTTTCTGCTGCCCCCTGCTGCGCTTTCCTTCCCTTGGAATCCAGTTTGTTACCCTAAGAGTCCATCGGTTATCCTCTCTTCGCACTACATGTCCTGCCCATGCCCATTTCTTCTTCTTAATTTCAACTAGAATGTCAGTAACTTGAGGTATTTCTCTGACCCACTCTGCACGCTTCCTATCTCTTAATGTTACCCCTACCATTTTTCGTTCCATAACCCTCTAAGTTGTTGTGGGATGGCTTTTACTGAGTAGACTCAGGTTGGGGTATGTATTAGTCTGCAGCTGTCTCCAGGCAACCGACTGCTTTCTATTAAGGTCTTCGTGGGGAGGTGGGTAGATCCTCCTTAAGGCTCTTTGATGCTCAAGGATGATCGAACAGGAAAAGGAACAACTAGAGGCAATGCTGAGGAAAGGATACAAATGCGCTCTTGGACTAGCAGACAACACCTCGAGGGAAAAATTCTCTAAACTGGGCATAAACGATGCCGAATAGCCTACAGCGGAAACTCTAGGCAGGATGCCCACTCTTTCTGAGTGAGTTTAGGTGGTTGGCATAGGAGCCTGAGCATGTAGGAGCACGCAGAATTCTGTTGACGTTTCTCTGAACGTTTTTCTCCCCTGCACTTTGGCCTTGAGGCTTCATGCTGACACTGACGAGGGTCGGATCTCCGCAATAGCGTAAGGAGCTCGTTCTGCTGAAAATATGGCAACGTCGTCCTGCGGCGGCAGGAAAAAATGTTCTCATTTTTGGACAAAGTAATTAAATTGCAACCATCTTCATGGGAGTATTTCGGAAAACAGAAGTAATTAAGATAAATTTACCGTCATTGGAGATCGAATTGAAGCGCTCAGAATACCATATGTGGGCACGCAAGACAGGCTATAAAGGCTATAAAAAAAAAAAAAAGAACCTGTTCTTCGATAGAGTAATGTTGTCACAACCAATGCTAATGAAAGGTTATTGCATATCAATGATTTATTTATAAATAATTGATGTCGTTTAACTAAAGTTCCAGAATCTGGGCAAGATTCCAGACCGCGACCGCTGGTTTGCGGACCAGACACACTATACCGACCAGTCCAGGCAAGTCACGCTTGTACTCGGAACACGTGAGGTAAAGTGGTGCATCCTGACTGCATGTAAATGAGCATGTATGTGTAAACAGACAGAACCAAAGGTAGCTATCGCATCGTCTTCTTTAGGCGAAGCGTAAGTGGCCCCCTAATTTATTTATTTTTTTTAATCGGCAGTCTGGTTCAAAGTATCGAACGTCAGAAAAAGCATATATGAAACCTCGTTGAGTTAACTTTCGCGCATTTGAAAATTCATAATATTACTTCGCTGAGCACGGTATTGTTACCAAAATCATGTTTACTTCTTCTGCATCATCAAACGTCTAATTAAGCGACGCGTCTGCGCACAACATCCCGCGCGAATACGCGCGGCCATCAAGGGACGGCATCGAGCGGCGCTAACCGGAAAGAACCTAGCGAGTCTTTCGCTTGAGGCACTAGAGGGCGGTACTAAGTGATGGTCGCTAAAACCTGTGAACAGGGCTCTCCGTATTTAGCGCTTATATGTCCTATTTGCTGGCCCTGCTAATAATCTAACTACTTAGGGAGATTAGAACAATATATCAGGAATAATGTCGAAATCTGTTAATTCGTCGTTGACAAAATAGTCTTAATGTGCTTTAACATGTGTCAGCATATATTCTTAGGCAACAAGTTAATAGGAGAGTATTTCAGGTATTACTCTTCTTACGGTTGCTTTCCGAAGGAGACGGCTGTCGCTTGCGTCTTCTCTAAAATTTTCAGCGATGAAGTGTTCTTCTCACATTGTAAATGTTATTAATTTAAGAAGCATCAAACGCATCATTGGAGCGTTTGACGTACCCCGGTTACGTAAAGCTAATAGCTTATGCAACTAACACCCTGATAACCTAATCGCTACCAAAAGAATTATTTAAATCCTGTGGTAATTCCGTTCCTGACCAAAATATTAAACCCGGTCTTCAAAGCCTACAAGCGCATAGAAAAGTGCCTAAATGTCATTTGTTTCATAAATTTTATTGCGATCACTTTGCAGTCCAGTCATCACGATGATTCGCCGGACCTCCAGAAAACGTCGTACTATATGTTAATTCGCTGCCTATTATAATAAAGTCGCCGAACCTCCAGCTGCATCAGTCGTACCATTTCAATTCACTACCTATTATAATAAAAACATTGGCTGTGGTTTATCTCTGGTTAAACTGGGTTTAATTGCGTTAGCAATACCTCCATGGCTGCGCTTATGGTTCAGCATGTAGTGTACCTCATTGTGTGGCTTGAGATGTTAAAGCGGAGCATTATATGTGGGCTGGCAGGAGCTGTCAACTTGAGTCTCTCGTTTCACATGGGACGATTATGTCAGAATCAGCCTGCCAGAACCCTGGCATTCACCTTGCCCCTATAGGCCACTAAGGCACGTTCATACGGCTTGGTTGAAGCCGTATTCGGATCGGCTGCGGCTCAAGGTCAAACGTGGCCCTTCCCGGAATTACGCGACGGGCTGAAACATGGCGCAGTATTGCTAACGCAATAAACGTCTTTCGTAATAAGGTATGCTCGCTTGCCGCTATCACCGAGGATTTGCTCAGCAAGCGGGAATGGCACCACCACGTTCTCAAGAAAATCCCAAAGCCCTAGCCAAAACTCCGTTCGCTGCATTCACTCTGCCCTCGTTGCCCTCAAAAAGCACCCGAAAAGAGCCTCTCGTGTGGCAATGCCTGGCCTTCGCTGCGGTACGCCGGTGAAACCGGCCGCCACTATAGTGTAACTTCGGCCCGAGCATGCAAGCCTGGGCCCTCATAAGTTACGCACACTAATATATGCAGCAATGTACCGTATTGCGCCCACAGTTGAATCTGAATCCAATCATCTTACCCTGATCTTCGTTTCCTACAGAAATCATTCTTTCGTTCAAGAGGTAAGTTGGTGAAATCATTTCAGTGCGCTGATTTAGTTAGTGCACCAGGACCGATTTCGCCGACGTTTGTCTGTATATAGCCACTGAGGGTAAGAGCTGCCGATTTGGGTACCGCTCTTGACATGGGAATCGAACCCCTGCGACCCTTGGGAGCTAAGCACGCCATTCATGGGTCATGTAGGCCCGTTCTTGGGTTGAAGCGGGGGTTCATGTATATGTAAAGTGGCCTTTCAAAATAATTTGGTAGCGAATGAATGCACGTTAATCAACATGACGTTCAACCTCGCTATAACGAAACTGAAGCGGCACGCGAAAAATTTCGTTGTAGAGAAATTTCATTGAGGCGAAATCAGCACAAAACACTGTCAAGTCGGACTGCACAGACCAAAAACATCATTTATTTACAATGAAGTGCATTATTTCCCACTATTATTTATTTATTTATTCACAACATGTCCTGGAGCTTCGAAGCATTACAGCAGGAGCATGGGTACAAATAAGAGTAAACAAAATACAAAAGATCAAACAAGGAATAAATTGAAAATATTATGACTATAGCGAAGCATTTGGAATATCAAAACTGAAATGTCCCGTTGATTCCGTTTTCTTTTTTTGCCGTAAGCACCTTGATGCTATTTTCCTACCGACCTTGTACACGTTACAGAATGTAAGTGACCGACTGCAATAAAAATTACTCTATCCGAAGTGCAAGTGATTAGAGTGGTCAATTACAGCCGGAGAAAAGTAATTGAATAATTTCAGATTACTAGTGCGTTACTTCTCTTCGAACTTCATTGCGGTAACGCAAACTCACTCAATCTACAGTAAATTAGTGCTAGAGCGGCTTGCATTTCTTTGCGTGTTAATTTTCAGCCGGACTTATTTTTCAATCTTTTCGTCGCTGATTTTGTAGCGTTTCCTCATGAGGACATCAGCCGTTACTTTGGACATTCTATCAATGTAAGTTCTAAAGCAAGGGTGCACTTCGAAGCATAATATTGAAAGAAATTTTTGTTACACATACATTTTCACTATCCCAGATTATTGGCTCAGCAACTAAACATTTCCATCATTCTGCGAACATCTTGAATCTTGTACTTACAACCCATCCTGACAGATTTTTTCCGCTGCATATGAATTCCATGACACATTCATAACCAGAATAAACCGCACGTCCAGAATTAACAAAAAGCTTACTTTGTATGACAGCGGCAATTATCGAGATTTCAAAAGACTAATTTGGTTTTGGGAAATTTTATCTGTTAATTCCTGTGCGCGATCAGTTGAGCAAAGCTGGTTAATGTCTAAAACTAAAATGTATGAACTAATCGACGCCTATATTCTAACCGTAAACATTACCAAGTGTAGCTTTTCTCATTAGTTTAATCATACACTTAGCGTTTCAAAAACAAAAATTACAGGGTCTCTTAAGATATCTTTTAAGAGGTGAACAGCGAAAGCCAGGTAGTAGTGGTAGTAGTAGCAGTAGTAGTAACAGTAGTAGTAGTAGTAGTAGTAGTAGTAGTAGTAGTAGTAGTAGTAGTAGTAGTAGTAGTAGTAGTAGTAGTAGTAGTAGTAGTAGTAGTAGTAGTAGTAGTAGTAGTAGATATCAGCAATCATTACTGCATATTACTGACCTTTTTCAGTAAATTCTAATCAATTGTAATCGTTACAAGTCGTCGTTAAACATATTGGTAATTACAAGTTATTATTAGTCATTACAACTCTCATTTTACTTATTACTACTCATTACAAAGCATTTAACCATTTTTCATCAACTGTAATCGTTACAAGTCGCCATTAGACATATTGGTCATTACAAGCCATTAGTAGTCATTGCAGTAATTACGATCAACTCCTTGCTAAGCATTTCTAGTCATTTCTAATCAACTTTAATTGTCACAAGTCGTCGTCCAGTGGTCATTACAAGTCATTACTAGGTTATTTTAGTCATTAGTACCCATCACCAAGTATTTTAGTCGTTTCTATCAATTGCAGTTGTTACAAGTCGTTGTTAAACATATTAGACATTTTAGTCATTACTACTTATTACAAAGAAATCAATCTCAGTTGTTACAAGCAGCCGTTAGACATATGGCTCATTACAAGTCATTAGTAGGTGTTATAACCTCTACCAACCTCATTATAATCGATATTCATTTGGTTTGTAGGGTTTAACGTTCCAAAGCGACTCAGGCTATGAGAGACGCCCTAGTGGAGGGCTCCGAAAATTTGACCACCTGGGAATCTTAACATGCACTGAGATCACATCTCTAACGTCTGTTAATCACTGTCACTCAATTATTTTTCCTTCTTTAATCTGTCGTTAATCTGTCTTCATAACGGCGGACATATCCTGATGACGCATCCGGCGGTCACGACCGTTGGTTACGTCCGGCGGTCACTTTTTGCCGACGTACCATGAGCCCACGACGGCTTTCGCCTTAAAAACAACCGACAATTTCGTGCAGCCAAACTTACTGTCCAGACGTCATCCATAAATATCGCACTATACGTCCAAATTATATCATTCGAGGTTACAGAATTTAGATGCTTCTTTTAGGGCGAATGCCTTTCTATGCCCATTGTGAATATCTCGCGTCTGCTAGATTCCACGAGATGTTTTCGCGAGATTTCTCAGCGATATTCTGCGAGATGTGCCAGCGAGACGTCGCAATAGGTTCTGACGTCAACATAAGTTCTCCTGTTAGGACGTAGTCATAGGTTCTGATGATGGAGGCAAATAAAAAAAAAGCAATGACTTTATAACGAGTACACAAACGTATACAGGATAGAGGAAGGAGAAGAGATAGACAGAAAAGGAAGAAGACAAGGAGGAAAGGCTTTCGCTCTTAAGCTCTTGAGCAAGGCTAAGTGCAATCCTGTAATTTGTTATAAATCCATTCTGCCTAACTTAACCCAAAACAATTCTATAAAACAGTTAACCCCTAAGGAAAAGATAAATCATTAATACCCGATCATGCACGACAGCTTGTACACAGCGACGAGGTAGCGGAAACACTCAATCTAACTTTTTCTTACACTGCAGACAGTCACATCTCGCATGCTTCCTCGTAAAGCTGTCCCATCATACCAGATATCACATTTTCCTCCCAATAAATATTGAATCTAATCTAAACTTTACAATTGACGTCATCAGCTGACGTCGACAGCATCAACGCGAAAGTGCTCAAAAGCATCAAGGAAATCACCAGTGTTATTTTGTCCTACATTATTCAGCAGTCATTGTCCTCTGACATCGTTCTTCACGACTGCAAAGTGGGTAAGATTGTTCCGGTTCCCAAATCAGGTATTATACTAACTACCACTCCATATCACTAAACAGCGTCTGTTTCAAAATTATGGAGCGCATTACTAATTCACAAATCACACATTTCCATGCATCTGTCAAACTCTTTTACGCTAACCAACACGGATTTCAAAAAGGACTTTCATGCGATACCCAACTTGATCTATTTCTTCACGACATAAGAATTAATGTAGGCCTAAACATTCCTATAAACGCCTTCTTCATCGAATTCTAGAAGGCTTTTGACAAAGTCCCCCACTAACGCCTCCTACTAAAGCTTTTGCAGCTAAACCGTAACCCGCTTGTCTTCAACTGGATACAGCATTTCCTCACTAATCGTCAGAAGTTTTTAGAAGCCAACAATAAGATTCCTTGGCTCTATAACGTAGTTTCTGGCTCTCTCTTTTTCTTACATGAGCGCCTTACCTTGTAATATTTCATCAAACATCTGTTTATTCGCCGACGACTACTCCATTTACAGTTCTATTAATAGTGCAGCAAACATTGATATTATTCAATCTGATCTACAAACGTTGGAACAGTTTTGTAGATGGCTGATGGTATTAAACCCTAACACAACTGTGCTTGTTTCGTTCCACAGATGACAAAATGCTATGCTTCAATTTATCTTCTGAATGGTTTCAGTCTCATCCCACAGCTGAATTAATATATTGGTGTTGACATCTCGAATACCCGAGTACGCTTAAAGGGGCGATGACAGGGTCTTTCGATGTATTGCCATTTTACTTTTATGAATAATATGCAGATCTGCGATTCTACTCGCAAAGTTTCATTGCCTAGTACGCGGCACATATTACAAAAAAAAGAAAGAAAGCGCGATAGAAATCGGGATCGGGAAGCTCCTCCCACCGAGAGCGACCGCCATTTTGGTCGGTCGGTCGGTCGGTCGGTCGGTCGGTCGGTCGGTCGGTCGGTCGGTCGGTCGGTCGGTCGGTCGGTCGGTCGGTCGGTCGGTCGGTCGGTCGGTCGGTCGGTCGGTCGGTCGGTCGGTCGGTCGGTCGGTCGGTCGGTTGGTTGGTTGGTTGGTTGTACAACTTTTATTTCCATCGGAAATGGGCGTCCTCTTCCCCGCCCCCGGCACTCGTGCCGGGGAAGACGGGGAGTCGTGCGCCCGCGGCTTAGAGGTTGGAAGGTAGCCCTTGGCTTGTTGCGGACTCTTCCGCCAGATGGACGGTGCGGTGCTGGGTCGCAGGGTCCGCGCTTCGCAGCAGGGTATCTCAGGCTTCTATCCCTGGAGATTGTGGGCACTCCCAAATTATGTGGTCGAGGGTCCCTCTCGCCCCACAGTGTTTGCACAGATCATTCTCCCTAACATCTGGTAGCGCGTGAAACGCCCAGACCGGGTTCATGAACGTATTAGTTTGTAGCCGCCTCCACGCGACAGCTTCTCTATTATTTAGTCTAACATCTGGCGGGGGTACCAGTCTACGTCCCAATTTATAATGGTCGATGATTTCCCCGTAATTTTGCAGACGCTGGTCGTATGCCCAGTGTTCGGGGGGCTCGACGGCTACCCGGAAGTACAGAGCTCGGGCTAGCTCGTGAGCCGCCTCGTTACCAGCGACGGCAGCGTGAGCGGGTGTTCAGATTAGCTGAATTTTCCTATTCAGCGTTCTTTGGGTGAGGATTTTGGCTGCCTCCGGCGATATGCTCCCCTTTCCAAAATTTTGAATGGCAGTTTCGAGCTTCCGTTCCTACCGCCGCACCTGTTCTGCCACTTGCCGCATCAACATAGACTACTTCCTTGGTTCTCATGTTCTTGAACCGTCGCTCTAGAGCTTCGGCTCGTTTGGCTCTGTTACGTTTCGTCACCGACAAGTGTGTCAGCTGACGCGGCCACCGCATAGCAACAGGCAGAACAGCGAGCGGATAGGCCATTTCGGCGCCGTTCATCGGCCGCGCAACGCTTCCTCCCGCGGGCAAGTCTCGACGTGATCCTGCCACGCTACCAAATGTGTGTGCGTGCGTGTGTGTGCAATAGCTGGCCAAGCCTGGAGCTTGAGGGAGAGTGCGTCGCCCTCGCCCGTCTGCAGGAGATGGAGGAGATGCGGTCGGACCACCTGCGATTGAGTCATCCCGTCGTGCTCAGACTTGTCGGGCTCTCCATTTCCTGTGAGGGCTTCCCCTTTCCCTGTGAACTGGCATGCCTATAAAATGCAGCGGCAGACTCCGCTGAGACAGACTAATTGACGCGCCGTTGACACTACGCTAGACACCAGCTGTGTGAGAGTGTTTGTATTCTCTCCGGGTCAGCTTCTCTGCCTGTTCCTTCATGATGTTGTAGTAAAGGTTGTTTCGTTAGAAGACGCCTCGTCTTTGTTGGCACCGTTGATGCCGTCCGCCGTCCACGGAGACGCCAGGCCAACGCTAGCGAGGGGCGCGCGACCCACACCTAATAATTGGTGGCAGCGGTACGATACTCAGGCACACGCGACCCAAACCTAACAACTGGTGGCAGCGGTGGGATGACGACGACCAAGCCGTAACCGTGGTCGGTGGGACGAGCCAGGCGATACCGTCGTCCAATAACTGATAAACAGCGGTGGGACGACTAAGCCGTAACCGTGGTCGGAGGGACGATCCAGGCGATACCGTCGTCCAACAACTGGTGAACAGCGGAGGGACGAAGACGACCAAGCAGTGACCGTGGTCGGTGAAACGAGCCAGGCCTGACCGAGGTGCAACATCTGGTGGGAACAGCGGAGATGTCCATGCGTGACCCATGAAACAAACAGCTCAGCGGAAAGCCGGGAGCAGTGCAACGACCCTGTGTGATGACTGGTTGCCTGCAGCGGAACGACTGCGTTGGATTCTTGGCTGCGAGGTTTGGTGAGTGCGGGACTTTCTTCTACTGAGTTTTGCCAGGCTTTTGTTAAGTAGATAACAGAGCTGGTGATTGGGTTGTCGTTGTTGGTGGGTTAATTACAGCAAGGCAATAGTGGGCAGTAGAGAAGGCAGCACTCGGAACAGCCATGGATTTGGATTTGAAGTCGTTGCGCAAACCGAAATTGCTGGAGCTTGCGAAAGAGTTGGGTCTGGATGTTTCAGACAAACTCAGAAAACCAGAAGTGTTAAAGGCTATTCTTGAGTTGGAAGCTGAAGATGACGAGCTTTTGGAATGCCTTGAGATCATTGACGAACGTCACAAGAAAGAGGAACGTGAACGTAGGGAACGTCGCGAGGAGAGAGAAAAGCGGTCTGCCCGCGTAATGAAACTGATACAGCTGGAGGTGTCAGCACATGGAATGAGCGCGGAAAAGCTTTGCAATGCCATTAACAATGTCATGCAGTGTAACGGTTCAATACCGCGAGATGGTCTACCACCGTTCCTCATCGCCGAGGATATGACAGAGTATTTGGCAGACTTTGAGAATGTCTGTAGAAGTAAACGCTTCGAGCGAGATAGTTGGGCGCAGAAGTTGGTAGCTCTTCCCTCCGCTGAAGCGTCGGAAGAAATCAAGCGATTGGATGGCGACCGCTTGAAAAATTACGATGAACTAAAAGAGTCATTGCTGATACGATATCAGATAACGCCTCATGATATTCGGAAGAGGTATGAGAGCGAGAAACATTGTGACAAGACGTACTTTGATTTGGCGTATCAGTTGAAAGCCGCTGTAAGCGAATGGCTAGACAGTGCGGAAGTTTCGGAGCAAATCGAACTTGCACCGGAGTGTGAGAAACAGCTTGGGGAAACGGCCGAGCAATGTGACCGCAGTAGCGAGCCGACCGAGCCTCGAACAGAAGAGTATCCTGTTACCTTGGTCGAGCCACTAGCTGAGACGGTTAGCACAGGCTTAATCGGCGAGAAGTCCGAAGTGACGCCGTTAAGCGAGGTGAACTGCATGCCGACCCAAGTAGCTGTAGGAGATACAGTTCCATCAAATGAGTGTGGGGAACTGGTAGTAACTGAACCGCCTCTCGAGTTAAAAGCAGAAGCTTGTGTAGAGCGTGGCGGAGATGGAAACCAGCTAGGAAATGAGAAAATTGCGGTTTCCGAAATCAGCTGTGTCGTAGAGCAAGGCACGCCGAAAAATGAAGTGCCGATCAGGGAAACTGCGCAGCCCGCGAGTTGTGATCAGCCAGGGCAGACCGACGAAGAGTGCTCGTACGCTGTAGAGAGCGAAACTTGCGAAGGCGACAGCGAGCGACCAGAGCAGAGTCAGAATCGTTCGTGCCCCGATACCACGTTAGGCTGTATTCGCGAAAGCAGCCCCAGTGCGGCCCAAGCGCCCCAGCGGTCGAAGGAGCCTGATTGTTGCGCTGAGCGAGACGACACACTGAGTGGCGAGCCGCCAGAGCAAATCCTTGGAAGGGGGACTGACGCGACTGGAGTGAGCAGTTGTTGTTCGGAATTGACTGAAAGTGAGTCCTGCGCTGCTGGCCGCGATGCAGACGCGGCGCCGCACTTTGACTGCTTTGACCACTTTGACGACACCTTTGACTTTCTACTAGCTCCGGTTACCGCTAGAACGTTGACCGCTAGCTTGTCAGAGATGGCCCAGAAAGAAAGTAGAAGGCTAGTATTCCAGTGCGGCCGACGAAAAACACGGAAGGGCAGGCGCGAGAAAGAATGCTGCCATCGTAAGGAGAGCAAACTCAAACGATTGCGAAAAGAAAGCAGAAAGCCTGTGTTCCAGTGCTGCCGTAGAAAAAAGCGGAAAGGCAGGCGCGAGAAAGAATGGAGCAAGTTGAAGCTATCGCGAAAGAGAAAGCGACTATCCCAAAGGCACAAATGCGCCCGTGCCCAGAAAATGCGTGACTGGTGCGCAACCCGTAAGGAGAGGGATAGGTTGTTTAGAAAAATGAGCGACTCACGCTCATGTGTTTATTTGCACAGAAACAGGAAGGTACGGTTGTTCCGGGAAACGAACAGCCGAAGCTTTAGTGAAAAGGGTGATCTCAACGGTAACGCCGATGGCTTAAGTCGGAGCCCATAATGTGAGAAGAAGCCTCAGTTTTCGCTTCTTGGTGTTTTTCTTCCTGACATACGATTTTGAACATATTGTATTGTATTGATTATCTTTGTTTAAAAGGACGTCTTTGAAAGCGCCATTTTCAAATTTGTGGACGCGTTCCAAGTGCTGCGGAGCTGCCCTTTAATATAGATGGGGGCATAAGAGGGAAATAGCCTGGTATGACTTGGTAGAGATTGTGCCGTGCTTGCTGACTGAACGGTTGAGTTTTTAGCGTGGTTGTGACGTTGTGGGTTGTCAGAAATCTCTCCTGAAGACAAGTTGCTGAGTGCTTTGGAAACCCGGACTTGCCAAGGACTTCTTCAGGCTGACTGGCTCAAGAGAAGCAGAGTCAGACGACCCGCGGCTAGCAGCAATATCCCGATCCCTCCGGACAGCGGATGCAGTCCCCTGCCCTTCGGGATCTCCCTTCCCCGGCGGGGCAGTCTGTTACGTTTCGCCACCGACAAGTGTGTCAGCTGACGCGGCCACCGCATAGCAACAGGCAGAACAGCGAGCGGATCGGCCATTTCGGCGCCGTTCATCGGCCGCGCAACGCTTCCTCCCGCGGGCAAGACTCGACGTGATCCTGCCACGCTACCAAATGTGTGTGCGTGCGTGTGTGTGCAATAGCTGGCCAAGCCTAGAACTCGAGGGAGAGTGCGTCGCCCTCGCCCGTCTGCAGGATGTGGAGGAGATGCGGCTTCCCCCTTTCCCTGTGAACTGGCATGCCTATAAAAAGCAGCGGCAGACTCTGCCTCCGCCAATTCTGCCCACGTGTTATGCACCCCGAGTTCGAGTAGTCGTTCGCTCGAATTACCCATGGGCAGTCCTAGCGCCTTCTTAACGCATCTTCGAATCAGGCAGTCTAACTTCTCTTTTTCGCCGGCCTTGATGTCAAGGTATGGCGTGGCGTAACTGATTCTGCTTATTACGTACGCCTGGATTAGTTTTAGTAAATTTCTCTCCTTGAGGCCTCTTCCTTTAGTGGCGACCCTCCTCAAGAGCCCGAGGGTTTGCATCGCGTAACTTTCTAATTTTTCAGGACCTCTCTGTTATGGCCGTGGGATTTACTGACCATCCCCAAAAACCTGATCTCATCTACTTTTGGCACCAGTTCGCCCTCCACCTGAGTATGAAACTCCCCGCTATTCTTGCAGCGGAGGTAACATTGCCACGTTGAATAGGAAAGGCACTGAGCCCTGCGGTGTGCCTTTGCTTCCTAACTCTATCGTAGGAGATTCTAAATTTTGAAATATCATGCAGGCTTTTCTGCCCGATAAGAAGTCTTTGAAACAAAGCATTGGTAGCATGCCTGATGTGAAAAGCAATGTCGGTGCAGTCAATGAATCGCTACAGCAGTTGAAGTCCGGTATATCAAAAACGAATGAAGAAAACGCGGATGTTGTGGACGATATCAACAACCGAATGCGAAGAAACAATCTCCTAATCAAAGGTCTCCCAGAAAAAGAAAACGAGGACTATGAGGAATCAGAAAAAATTGTGAGGGAATTCTCCGATCATCTTCAGATAAATGCTGGCGACATTGAGCGCGTCCATCGAGTAGGGCAGCGCCGAGACAACGTTCACCGCCCCTTGATTGTCAAATTTCTAAACTTTAAATCAAAGGCTGAGGCACTACGTAGCGCTTACAAACTTAATGACCTCGATACTACTAAGGTTTGGCTGGAGGAGGATTTCTCCCCCAGGGTACAATATGCCTTAAAGATGCTGCGTGACTACGCTAAAGCGAACTGTTACGAGAGGGAGCGCTTCAGTGTTCGATTCAACAAGCTTCACCTACGCGGCTGTATCTACGAGTACAATTCATCCACAGGCAGAGTAGAGCTGATCACACGTACGAATCCCTCCGAGCACTGACTGCCTTCTTCGCGTCAACCTCAAGCCACTCATGTATCAGCAATTTCGATTCTTCTAGCTAACTTTCGCAGCATTCTTCCAAAGGTTGATGTTTTAAAATCCTTTTTGCACACATGCTCCGCTGACATAATTATCGACACAGAAACGTGGTTATCTGACGAAGTTCCCAACAGCGAGCTTGCGCTTCCGAGTTCTTTGGTGCTCTTCCGCAAAGACAGAGATAACCACCGAGGTGGCGGAGTTATGATCGCAGTTAAAGATGATTACCAATCTTCTCTTGTGCAGATTGACACTCCTCTCGAGTTGATTTGGGTATCTGCTTGCTTTCAGCACACCAAATGCATTTTTGGGGCTTGCTATAGTCCCCCTGATAGCAGATCTGATTTTTCTGAACTCCTGAACGACGCTCTCGAACACATTACAACAAAGTTTCCAAAGTGTATTATTGTCTTAGGTGGCGATTTCAATTATCCCTATATCGATTGGCTGTCTTCTTCTATCTGTTCTCAGAATAATCGCTCTGAATGCGTTCGCTTTTTCCACTTGCTTCAGCTGCATCACCTTTCACAGCTGGTACAGCAACCCACGCGCGGCAGTCATATCTTAGACTTACTCTTAACTAATCATCCCGAACAAGCTACAACGCGTGTCCTGGAGGAGATTAGCGACCATAGGCTGGTTCAGTGCTCCTTAATGATGCATCGGACCAACAAAATAAAAGAAAAGAAAAGATTGCGTGACTACGCTCATGCCGATATGCAGAAAATTAATCATATATTTTCTAGCGTTCGCGGATCGCATTTCAAGGGTGTCTGCAAACCAGGGGGAAATCTGGTTTGCAGACACCCTTGAAATGCGATCCGCGAACGAGAATTGGAGCCTATTGCGTGATAAGCTCAAATAAATTGAATCTACTTGTATTCCACAATTCACAATCAGAGCAGGATCCAATGACCCCTGGTTCACAGCCCATGTGAAGAGAAGCCTGAACAGAAAAAAGAGGGCTTATAAGAAAGTTAGTAGAACCAATTCACCGCTTGACCGGGAAAGATACCATAACCTTTCGAATTTAACTACAGCTGCAATCCTGGAAGCTAAGGAAAACTATTTTAGCCGGACTCTTCCCAATATGCTTAAAACCAACCCTAAAAAATTCTGGCGCTCAGTTAATCCCAAACCCCACCAGACTGCGCCTATCCTAACGGACGAGAATAGTTGTGCCTATTCCTCTCCATTTATCGTTGAAACGTTTAGTGAACTCTTTCGTCAAGTGTTCACAGACGAGATGCCACTTACCAGTTCCCATGTACTCACTCCTTCGTGTACACAGTTTAAGTTCCCCACAATTGTAATATCTGAAAACGGTGTAGCGAAGGCGATTGACAGTCTTCCGCTTTCCACCAGTCCTGGCCCTGATGGCATCACCTCCAAACTTCTCAAACTATCGTGCCATAAATCAGCATTTCTTTTGTCGCTGCTATTTCAGCAGTCACTTGACTCAGGATGCCTCCCGGACGACTGGAAGATCGCTCACATCATTGCTATACATAAGGCGGGAGCTCGTTCTGATCCTACTAACTACAGACCCATTTCCCCGACATCAATATGCTCCAAACTATTAGAACACATCTTGTTTTCTCACATTATGAACCATTTAAACTTAAATAATCTGCTTCTAGAAAACCAGCATGGTTTCCGGTACAAAATATCATGTCAAACGCAGTTATTTGAATTAGTTACTGACCTACATCATGCGCATATGTCCCTTGACACAGACGTAATTTTTGTTGATTTTTCAAAAGCCTTTGATCGTGTTCATCACAAACGTTTACTGTTAAAAACTAAAAATCTGCAGCTTGATGATAACACGGCCAGATGGATCGCTGAATTCTTGACCAATCGTTTCCAATCAGTTAAGATAAATGATTGCATCTCTAACCCTACGCGTGTAAAATCAGCTGTCCTACAAGGGACAGTTATCGGGCCTTTGCTCTTTTTAATTTACATAAATAGCATAGCAAGTAACATCAACTCATCAATTCGCCTTTTTGCAGACGACTGCGTAATCTATAAAACAATATCTAACGCGGAAGATGCACATACGCTCCAGACCGATCTAAACAGGCTAACTGAATGGTGCCGTACTTGGCAAATGGAAATCAATGAAGAAAAAACTAAACGTACAAGATTTTCGTCTGTTCCAGGACCGTTACTTAGCGTGTACACAATCAACGGTAAAGCTGTTGAATCTGTTTATTCTATAAAGTATCTGGGTGTTCATTTGCATTTTAATCTCTCTTTGAATGCTCATATAGACCTCATCACCGGCAAAGCTTTCAGAAAACTTGGCATGCGAAGGCGCCGTTTACACCTCGCAAATTCTAACACAAGACATCAAGCTTACACTACACTGATAAGGCCCAACCTTAGGATAGCATCATCATCATCATCATCGGCGGCGGCGGCGGCAGCGGCGGCAGCGGCGGCCAGCGGCGGCAGCGGCGGCAGCGGCGGCGGGCGGCAGCGGCGGCTGCGCGGCAGCGGGCGTCGGCAGCGCAGCGGCGGCAGCGGCGGCGGCGGCGGCAGCGGCGGCAGCAGCGCAGCCGGCAGCAGCAGGCAGCAGCAGCAGCAGCAGCAGCAGCAGCAGCAGCAGCAGCAGCAGCAGCAGCAGCAGCAGCAGCCAGCAGCAGCAGCAGCAGCAGCAGCAGCAGCAGCAGCAGCAGCAGCAGCAGCAGCAGCAGCAGCAGCAGCAGCAGCTGATATACCTACTGCAGGGCGAAGGCCTCTCCCATATTTCTCCACCTTAACCCGGTTCTGTGCTAGCTGCATCACTTGACCCCTGCGATTGGTTTGTTTTTTTTCCCTTGTCGTTTCCTTCCCTTGGAATCAGTTTGTTGCCTTCCGCGACAATCGGTTATCCTCTCTTCGCACTACATGTCCTGCCCATGCCCATTTCTTCTTAATTTCTACTAGGATGTCGGTAACTAGAGTTATTTCTTAGACCACTCTGCACTCTTTCTATCTCTTAATGTTACCCCTACCATTTTTCGTTCCATAGCCCTCTGGGTTGTCCTCAACTTAAGTAGAACTCTCTTGGTTAGCCTCCACGTTTCAGCCCCATAGGTGAGTACAGGCAAGATTCAACTGTTGTATGCTTTCCTCTTGAGCGATACCGGTAAGCTGCTAGTCATAATCTGCGAGTGCTTGCCAAATGCGCTACATCCCAATCTTATTCTTCTTGTTATTTCCTTTTCATGGCCCAAATCTGCGGTTACTACCTGTTCTAAGTAGACATATTCGCCTACTACTTCCAGTATTTCGCTACCTAATGTAAACTGCTGTTCCTTCCAGAGGCTGTTGAACATTACCTTAGTCTTCTGCATATTGATTTTCAAGCCTACATTTCTACTTTTCCTGCCTAGATCATCAATCATTATTTGCAGTTCATCCCCCGAGTTGCTTAGCAAGACAATGTCATCAGCAAATCGCAGATTACTGAGGTATTCTCCATCTACCCTTATCCCTAACTGCTCCCATTCCAAGTCTCTGAATACTTCCTCTAAACAAGCTGTGAATAGTACTGGGGAGATTGTGTCTCCTTGCCTAACTCCTTTCTTTATGGAAATTTTGTTACTTTCTTTATGCAGAACTATGGTTGCTGTGCAGCCACTATATATATATATATATATATATATATATATATATATATATATATATATATATATATATATATATATATATATATATATATATATATATATATATATATATATATATATATATTCCAGCACTTTCACGTACGGCTCGTCTACCCCCTGATTTCGCAATGCCTGCATCACCGCCGAGGTTTCAACTGAGTCAAATGCTTTTTCGTAATCAATGAATGCTATGTATAAGGGCTGGGTATATTCCGAGCATTTTTCTATCGCCTGATTGATGGTATGGATATGATCAATAGTAGAGTACCGTTTCCGAAACCCTGCTTGATCCTTTGCTTGATTGCAGTCTAAGGTTGTCCTGATTCTATTAGTGATTACCTTAGTAAATACCTTATACGTAACAGACAGTAAGCTGATTGATCTGTAATTTTTAAGGTCCTTAGAGTCCCCTTAGAATATGCTTCCGTCATATGGCATCCTCACCAGGACTCCCTTTCGAATCTTCTTGAATCCGTCCAAAATAAAGCAGCAAGATTCATTACATCATCCTACTCAAGATTTCAGAGCGTATCATCAATTAAAGAAGTTTTAAACCTACCATCGCTCGCTTTCAGAAGGAAGTTTGCGCGATTATCATTTCTTCACACATTATACTACAGCAATTCGAAATTTGCTCGCTCCCATCTTCTTCCTGCTCCTCACGTCTCATCCCGGCTTGACCATGCGAACAAAATCTCCCACTGTTCCCACGAACAAAAAATACCAATATCACGGCCGCTCGATGGAAGCGCCCGTGCCAATATTCACCACTCTCTTTAGCAATAAATGAATGGAATGAGTTGGCGTCAAATATCGCTGTTTTGACTGATTTATCAGAGTTTCAAGCAGCATTGCTAGCTTCTTCAGACGCATCGTAGCCAATTTGCGCGGTTTTGTCGTTCCCTGTATAGAGCTTCCTTTCCTTGATTCTTTCGATGTAATCTGTGTTTCTGAGTCAGTGAGATCTCAGATGTTTCATTTATTATCTTTTTTTCTGGTTTTAGTTTCAGCCTTGTAGTGTCTGTCATGCGCGATGTGCATGTTTTTCCCTTTTGCTGAAATCGCTGCCCATTTTTATCTTTTTACAGTTCTCTTATTATGTTGAAATATTGCTTGCCCGACCATTTTTTCCTAGTTTTGTATAAAGATTACTATGATTAGTTATATACTTCCCTCACATACCACCATAACATCATCTGTTAATCTGTTTTTGTTCTACCCTGATTTGCTTTCACATCCCCCCCCCCCCTATGTAATGCCCTATTTGCCTTTAGGATATTTCAAATAAATAAATAAATGTAGTTTTACGTTCTAGTTGTACGTAGCAGCGGTGGCGTAGCGGTAGAACATCCGCCTCGCATGCAAGAGGACCGGGGTTCAAATCCCGGTGCCGCGCAATTCTCCACCGGATGAAAAAAAATAAAAAATATCCGCGTGTCGATGGAATTGCATAAACAGGTTTGGGGTGCGACCTGATGCCGGTGAACACCTCCGGCAACGCACTCCCTCACCAGAACAGGAGTTGGCCACCCTGGTGCAGTAATTGGCCGCAACCTCCTATGATAAGCTCCATAAAACCCCGGCCCTCAGTCACCAGCGGCTGCGGAACAACTGACCACGGCGGCGGTCAGACCTGTGACGCAGCAGGGGGTGCTAAGAAAGCCTGGCTCCGCTGGACAGGCCGCCATTGGAAACTGACCCTGGCAACGTTTAATGCTAGAACCCTAGCTAGTGAAGCTAGCTTAGCAGTGCTGTTAGAGGAACTAGAGGGCATGAAATGGGATGTCATAGGGCTTAGTGAGGTTAGGAGGCCGAATGAGGCATATACTGTACTGAAGGATGGGCATGTACTGTGTTATCGAGGCTTACCAGAGAGGCGACAACTATAGAGTAGGTTTCCTTGTCAACAAGTATATAGCGGGTAATATAGATGAATTCTATAGTATTAATGAGAGGGTTGCAGGCATCGTAATTAGGCTTAATAAGCGGTATAAACTGAAGGTTGTACAGGCCTATGCACCTACATGTAGTTATGGTGACCAGGCAGTTGAAAGCTTCTATGAAGATGTAGAATCGGCAATGCGAAAAGTAAAGACGCAGTATACTGTACTAATGGGCGATTTCAATGCCAAGGTCGGGAAAAAACAGGCAGGAGACAAGGCAGTAGGTGACATTAGTTCTAGGAATAGCACGGGGGAGTTACTAGTTGAGTTTGCAGAGCGCAGTAACTTGCGAATCATGAATACCTTACGTTCTTACGTTAACGGTTCTTACGTTTGCTGAAGAAGCAGAAGCAGAAGCTGCTGCTGCTTCTTCAGCAAACGTAAGAACCGTTAGGACTTTTCCATGTCCATTTCGGACATCGAAAAGTCCTAACGGAGAGACTAAAAATGAAATCGACTTCATAATGTGTTCAGCCCCCGCCATTGTGCAGGATGTAGAGGTAATCGGGAAAGTGCGATGCAGTGACCACAGGATGGTGAGGTCCCGAATTAGTCTAAATCTGAAGAAGGAACGCAACAGATTAGTAAGAAAGAAACCCATCAACGAATTAGCGGTGAGGGGGAGGGCAGAAGAGTTCAGGATCTCGCTACAGAATAGGTTTTCAGCTCTAACTGAGGATGACGACATTACCTTAGAGGGAAGGAACAATAATTTCAGAGATATCATTACTGAGTGCGCGGTAGAAGTAGGCGGTAGGATAGTTAGAGAGGATACCGGCAAGCTGTCTAAGGAGACGAAAGATTTGATTAAGAAACGCCAGAGTATGAAAGCTTCCAATCCAACAGACCAGATCGAATTGGCCGAGATATCAAAGCTAGTCAATAAGCGCAAGGTGGCCGATATAAGGAAGTATAAATTGGAGAAAATTAAGCATGCTGTAAAGAACGGGGGAAGCCTTAAAGCGGTAAAGAAGAAATTGGGCATAGGCAAAAACCAGATGTATGCGATAAGGGACAAGGCGGGCAACGTCATCACTAATATGGAAAAGATAGTCAAAGTAGCCGAGGAGTTCTATACAGATCTCTACAGTAGCCAAAGTAGTCAGGACCGTAATGAGATTGGCGGTAGGGAAAAACAGTCAGACGTTCCACCAGTGACGAAGGACGAGGTCAAGAAAGCACTAGAAACTATGAAAAGGGGGAAATCAGCTGGAGAGGATCAGATAACTACAGATTTGCTGAAGGACGGGGGGGATATCGTGCTAGAAAAACTGGCCACCCTGTATACGCAGTGCCTGGTGTCATCGACGGTACCGGAACCATGGAAGAATGCAAACATTATCCTCATTCACAAGAAAGGGGACTATAAGGACCTTAAAAATTACAGACCAATCAGCTTACTGTCTGTTACGTATAAGGTATTTACTAAGGTAATCGCTAATAGAATCAGGACAACCTTAGACTGCAATCAAGCAAAGGATCAAGCAGGGTTTCGGAAACGGTACTCTACTATCGATCATATCCATACCATCAACCAGGTGATAGAAAAATGCTCGGAATATAACCAGCCCTTATACATAGCATTCATTGATTACGAAAAAGCATATGACTCAGTTGAAACCTCGGCGGTGATGCAGGCATTGCGAAATCAGGGGGTAGACGAGCCGTACGTGAAAGTGCTGGAAGATATATATAGTGGCTGCACAGCAACGATAGTTCTGCATAAAGAAAGTAACAAAATTCCCATAAAGAAAGGTGTTAGGCAAGGAGACACAATCTCCCCAGTACTATTCACAGCTTGTTTAGAGGAAGTATTCAGATACTTGGAATGGGAGCAGTTAGGGATAAGGGTAGATGGAGAATACCTCAGTAATCTGCGATTTGCTGATGACATTGCCTTGCTAAGCAACTCGGGGGATGAACTGCAAATAATGATTGATGATCTAGACAGGAAAAGTGGAAAGGTAGGCTTGAAAATCAATATGCAGAAGACTAAGGTAATGTTCAACAGCCTCGGGAAGGAACAGCAGTTTACATTAGGTAGCGAAATACTGGAAGTAGTAGGCGAATATGTCTACTTAGGACAGGTAGTAACCGCAGATCCGGACCATGAAAAGGAAATAACAAGAAGAATACGATTGGGATGGAGCGCATTTGGCAAGCACTCGCAGATTATGACTAGCAGCTTACCGGTATCGCTCAAGAGGAAAGTATACAACAGTAGCATCTTGCCTGTACTCACCTATGGGGCTGAAACGTGGAGACTAACCAAGAGAGTTCTACTTAAGTTGAGGACAACCCAGAGGGCTATGGAACGAAAAATGGTAGGGGTAACATTAAGAGATAGAAAGCGTGCAGAGTGGGTCAGAGAAATAACTCAAATTACCGACATTCTAATAGAAATTAAGAAGGAGAAATGGACATGGGCAGGACATGTAGTGCAAAGAGAGGATAACCGATGGTCGCTGAGGGTAACAAACTGGATTCCAAGGGAAGGAAAGCGTAGCAGGGGGCGGCAGAAAGTTAGGTGGGCGGATGAGATTAAGAAGTTCGCAGGGGTCAAGTGGATGCAGCTAGCACAGAACCGGGTTAAGTGGAGAAATATGGGAGAGGCCTTCGCCCTGCAGTGGGTATAATCAGGCTGATGATGATGATGTACGTTCTCTCCCCTACCCCGAGCACTTCGAGCCCTTCGAGGATAGCCTCGTGCCTGACATTGTCGAAGGCCTTGGTGAGGTCTAGGCCCAGGATCACTTTGGCGTCTCTCGATCGCGAGTTTATGATATCATGCTTTAGTTGGAGCATTGCATCCTGCTTGCACAAGTGTAGTCGAAAACCGACCATTTCGTGTGGCCACAGGTTGTTTTGCTCCATGAAGCCCGTTAATCTCGTCTGTATTACGTGCTCCAGCAACTTCCCTACGCATGAGGTTAGGGAAATTGGTCTCAAATTTTCCAATTGCGGGGGTTTTCCCGGTTTGGGTATTATTATTATGTTTGCCGTTTTCCATTGATCTGGCAACTGACTCGTTTCCCAAACTTTTCCAATGAATACCGTTAGAAGACTAATAGAGCCATCGTCCAGATTCCTTAGCATTGTATTGGTGATCCCATGGGGGCCCGGGGCTGATTTAGTTTTTAGTCTTACAATTTCCGCCCTTACCTCTGCTTCCGTGATGGGAGCGTGAATCGCCTCGTTGGGCGTGCTACTGTAGCTCGGGAGGGGGGAACGCTGGTTGTCTGCAACGTACGTTTTTACTAGCTTATTCATAAACGCCGCATCGTCACCTTCAAAGGCGTGCCTGACTTTTGCCAATCTTATTCCCGATTGAGTTTTTGAATTTGTTGGGTCCAGCAGATGCCGGAGCATGCCCCACGTTTTGGAGAGATTCATGCCTCCCTCCATTTCGTCGCATCTGCTGAGCCAGTTTTGTTCGCACAATTTGATCGCGTAGCTTTCAATTTCCTTGTTATGCCTCGCGATCCGTCTTCTAATATCCTTGTTCCACTTTTGCTTTTTTCAGCCTGCGTTCTATGCTTCGTTTAGCGTCCCACATGTGGAGCAGATTTTGGAATGCTCGTGTGACGTCACAGAGGATACTTGGCAGAGCATCGTCTGCAATGCAGGCTGCAATATCAAAGGACGCGTCTTTTTTTTTTTTCTTTTCTACTTTTGAACGGTCGACACAATGGTCGTCCCTCATGCAGAAGTGTTTGATGAAGATGTTCCCGCACTAAAGCGATTTAGAGTAAGGAATGTTTTCTTCAGCACGGTCACAGTGAGTGGGCTGCGCGGTTATAGGTTCCTTAACTAACCGACGCACTGATCTGCAGCCAACGGTCGCCTATCGTCGTAGTGTGAAGTTCGGCGGCCCCGCGACGCCGATGACACTGATCAGCGGACGGTCGTCCGACCTGTTTTGGTCGGATCGGAGGCCGAGCGAAAATTTGACACCCGATGAGTGAACGGCCTGAACAGCTACGCTTGTCTGTAGCTTAAGCGTTTTAGAAAAAGGAAAACAAGAAGCCACACTTTATATGCTCCCTCTTGTCATCGGCAGTGACCTTGGCCAGAAATATTAGTTGGCGCCGAACTGCCGGCCCGTGCGGCCCATTCAGCGACGAGTATAGGCCTATAGAGCGAGTACGAGGGGCTCGAGCCTACAGTTTCGGCGATTACGGAGCGCGCATTCACAATCTTTAGCGGTTGCATGTGGCCATCGAGTGTAGTTCTGGCAGTAGCGACCCCCCAAATTGACGATTCTTACATCACAAAGCGAGTACACATTGAGCGGGAAGCGTCGATATGTGACCCCGTCTAGCGAGCGCAGCCGTCATGCTGTCGGCGCCGCATCCACGGCGGTTCTTGCGCAACACAGTTGTGGTTTGTCAAGAAATAAAGGTGCAACCAGTGCGAAAAGAAGCGTATAGTTTTGGTATTGCTAGCTCAGCGTGCATTTTATGCCGTGCGAACGAGCAGCATACATCCAGACATTGCAAAAGTTATGTAAACAAACACGCTGTGGGTGCAGTCGTAATCCGCGAATCGGCGCATTTCTGCGGTAGTAGGTTCACACACTAAATACTAAATGGTGTGTGCTTACGTTGAAGCACTCACGAGTCCTTTGCTGGAGAAGCACTAGAAAAACGCAAGGTGAGACTCGGGATTCGGTCGGTCGCGCGCGCGACTGGGAGGCTCATGTTCGGTGCGGGCATGCAGTGAAGCGCTGTCGAATCGCATCGGGTTTTGAGATGACGGGACTGAAGCGGCGGCGGCACATGCTTTCGTGCGCTGGCCGCGGCCATAGTCTTGCAAAAATGCTTTATTAGCCGACAATAATTAAGTCTGACTAACGCATATAACAGCAAGTCAAGGGGTATCGCTTCGTTCAAAATTTTTGTCTGCTCCTCTAATGTCGCATGTTATGCTCTCGCGTCAAGGTATGCTTCTCTGAGATTTCTCTTAGTTTTTGGACCATAAGAACCACGGCAATAGCTCAGCAATCAGGAGCATAACGCTAACCCCGCCACACTTTCGCGACGCATGCACCGTCTTTGCCAAAAGTAACCAGGCTGCGTGTTCCGCTTCTCTGTCGGGTAGCAGAAAACTCGTACCACTTCTGAAGCTGTAAATCTGTGCGAAGTATAGGCGAGCTCTTGTCCTCACTTCTCAACAAGTTGTGATCCTCTGGGAATTCATGTTGGCTTTAGAATAGAAGGGAGAAGCGAAACATGCAGCCTGGTTACTTTTGGCAAAGACGGTACATGGCGGAAGGAAGCGTTGGACAAGTGGCTTTTTATATGCGGGGACGCTTGTTGCTAAAACAAGCTAACTCTCAACGTAAGAATAATATGCTTCTGATTCTATGCCTAATTTATACAGCACGAGCCCGTCGATTTCGGCCTCCTCGGCAATCTCTGGACGAAGTCCAAAACAGGTCCGAGGATATCACTAAGGTCGTATATTATAGTGAAGGCTGCTAAAAAAAAAAAAAAAGGGAATATGTGAGTAAAATATTTCTGCTGAAAAAAGTACTCAGTGACACCATCTCTGGCGTGCATGCAAGAGTGCAGCCGACACCGCGAATAGCAGACGACATGGGGATGAGGGATGGATGGATGAAAAGTTTTATTGTCCACCTTAAATAGAGGCATAGAGACCCCTTACCCCCCCCCCCCCCCCCCCCCTCGTAGGCCTAGGGGATGGGGGCTGGAGCCTCCGCGACTAAAGGCTAACAAAGAGATTTTGTCTCTTCGCGGCCTCGGCCCCCAGGCAGACGGCTTGTTGCTGCCGACTCCGCAGCAGGGCTTCCCAGCTCTCTCTGCTATTGATATTTTCCTCGACTCCAGGGGAGTCGACGCATTCCCATATAATGTGGTCGAGAGTACCCCTCTCCCCACATGCTTCACAAATATCATTTTCCTGTTCCCCTGGTAGTATGTGAAGAATACGCAGAGGCAGTTCGCATGTCTCAGCTAGAGAGACTTAGCAGCACCACCACTGGCAGAGCCATCGTGCAGATGGCAGGCTTGCAGTCTGACCGCGGGCTGCACCCTAAAACTAGCGTCCCCCCTAAATGTAGGGAGAAAATAGTGATACCCCCACTCCCAAGGAATATGCATCCGGAGCATAATACCGAGAGGAGGAATAAGAGAGCCGAAGCGCTGACAAAACGCTTCGGAAAAACGGATCCCGAAGAGGTTGCCTACGTGGATGCAGCTAGTGGGAAGTCTGGCGCGGCGGTTGCGCAGCAGTAGTCAACGGACTAGGAGCCCCCAATTCGGCAGCCGCTATTCGCAGCCGCAACATAGAGACGGCCGAAGAAGTTGCTATATCGCTCGCTTGAGTTGGAACGGAAGCAAAATTTGTAGTCAGCGATAGTAAAAGTGCTATCTGGAATTTCATGAAAGGCAGAATCTCGCCGGAAGCGGCGAATATCCTGGCCGGCAAAGAGTTGACCCGCAAAGTCAACCTAATATGGACCCTAGAGCACGTGTCGGTTCCTGACAATGAAGCGGCACACAATTTAGCCCGAGCTATCTACTTCCGGGTAACCGTAGAACTGCCGGATGGCCAGAACCTAGATGAACGCGCGCACACATATTGCGAAATCGTTGATAATTTTACATTAAACAGAAAACTACTGCCACCACCGGATAAGACACCAAGTAATAGAGAGGCGATCGCATGGCGGCGACTGCAAGCTGGAAATTTAGTTGACATGGGGATATATTGTTGTGACGTCAGCGGTTGATGGTTGCCAGACCAGAAAGCTGATTATTAATATTAATATCGATATTAATATTAATTAGCGATATTAATAAAAAAAATTAATGTTTTAAACTATCTACTGCACCAAATCAGCTCAAACTTCGAGGATTTACTTGTGAGGAGTGGATTGCAATAATCAGCTTATGCTCAAATTTTAGCTGTCATGACCCCATTAACTGGTCTACGGTTTAAAACGAATAATTAACAACGCTAACAAAACTATTGGCTACCTTCGCCGTAACCAGTTACAGGAAAAAATAACTGAATCACCCGACTGGTTACTGCTAGAAAAGTAATCAACTGATTTCAAGACCACACAAAAATGTTATTAATGGCAAGTAATCAATTGCGTACAACTCTAGATGTTTCGCACTCAGTCACAATGGCATCACAACGTTACAGTCGCAGGCACCAACAAGACTGCGCATCACAATGATCGAATGTGTGCGTCACATGTAGTGCAGATGCTAGTGTTAACAGCTACAGATTGATTGTGGCTCTGGCTCGCAAGAAAACTGAATCATACACACTTGCGCCTTGTACCAAAGCAGTCAGCCCAATCGTCATCACCACCAAGCAATGGCGGCCTTCATGTGTATATCAGTAGAGCACATATGGACTCCAGCGAAAGTTTCTAGTCAAACAAAGCAGCGTTGACCTACGGAAGTGCACAGATAGATGGAAATAGGCTTATTTTGTTGTAAAATACATATTTAAACCCAGTTACAGTTAGCTAAAATTTCGTTGAAGCGGAAACGGGCCCCAAGACTGATTCGTTGGGGTGAGAAGTTTGTTCCATTGCGTTCTCTTTCGAGATGACGGTGAATGGGAAGTAATTCGTTGAAGCGGTATTCATTGCAGCAGGATTCGACTTCATAGGAAACAAACACATAAATTAAGGAATTAGTGATGAAGCGAGAAGAGAACAAGGATCCGCAAATGGTGCCACACACGCGAGCTGTCAAAGCACTCACATCATACCTATAAAATGAATTGAGCTTAATAGTTCCATCATTTTTTTTCGAGTATATATGTGACTACCACGCAAATTACTTAATGACTGCGGCGATACGATGAGAAGCACGTGCTATTGCGTGTGAACACGCGACGAGGGCGGGCAGCGCGTGCCAACCCCAGTGTTTGTGACATAAATGATACTTTCATTGCGACTTTAATTTGTTCCTGTATACGCGGCGCGGGCGCACGCAAAGCAGGTGTACTTTTATTCGACGCCACCAGAAGCCACCACTGCATGTGCATTTTCCCATTCGATCGGTGTCTCTTTGCTGGCGTTACTTCGAGGTTTGCGTGGCCTCGCGTCACTCGATAGTTTCCGCTCCTGCATATTCCCGAGTCGTGTCCTCGCGTCTGATTCAACGATCGCTAGGCAATGAAGCAGCGAGGCGTGAAGAGTTCGTACGACGCATCGGGCTGCATAGCGAATCACTCTCCCGCCGCCTAGTAAAAGCGTAGAAGCAGGACGCCATCTTGCACGTGCCTCGTTCCAGGCAAACCGTGTCGGCATCAAGCAACACTGGCGCCCCATTCATAGACTTTGCTGAGCAGCATTCTGTGTCGCTATTTTAGGCATTAAATGATTTTAGCGCCTGTTATTAGAACAATCAGAACCCGGCACACGGCGGGACAGGCTATCTTGTGATTTATGGGACTGACAGCTCACCGCTTTTGTCTGATGCTGATGCCTGAAAAAAAAATGACATGAAGAATCGAATCTTTGGATTACAGTTCCTACAGCCAGTAGTTAGGGTCCGGCGCTTCAGCCAGGTGACACGTAAGCACAACTCCTTATTCCAAGCGCCGAATGAAGTAACTTAGTGTCCCCGGAAGAAGGAAGTTTATAGAGATAACCAGTAAGCAGTCGCCACCCGCCGTCTGCGTTGTGCGGCCAGCAGAGGCAGAAACTCCAGGGACCGCCCCACTCTGTTTGCTGCAGTCTGTGGCTGACGCGACGGACGCGTCAAAGGAAAGTCACGCTCTTGCATAGAACACAGGCATACGAAAAGGCAGCGGTCTCCGATTTACTGGTGCTTCAGTTAGCAATTCATTTCAGCTTAGTAACAAAATGTCCTTGACTTACCCAGGCAGAGCGTCGGCAGCATGGTTTGCCAGCCCATAGCCTGTCGCTTGATTGCTTCAAAAAATAGCGTTGATCGATTCATGTGGCTCTCGTCCCGATAGGCGAGGGTGCAATCAAAATGGCTAGCCTTAAACTAATTCAACCCGACCAAAGACCTCTGTCACCGCACTACCTGCAGATCTCTGAAGTGCCTCGGTTTGGTCGTAAAGACATTGCCTGCAAGTCTTCGGACATCGCTTCCGTATCAGACCACGTCCGGTCTTGAGGGAGAGCGTGCTCTCCCTATCAATGCAGGCCGCACCTAGTGCGCTTCTATCGAGCGGTTGTTGTTGTTGTGACTGTAGGAAGAAGAAAAAGAAAATGCAAGGGCCTGCTACTGGCTCTGTAGCTGAGCCACCTCCGCTGCCTCGTGCGGATAGAAGAGAAAAGAAGAGGAAGAGGTGGCTCATGCTGTCGTGGACAAAATGTGTCCCGCTTTTGCGGCGGCTCTGATTGGCCGAGGCGGAATGGCGTCATAGAGGTATCGGCCAATCAGAGAGCACCACCACAGTATGCGCAAATGCGTGCTTTATATGGTCATATGTCAATCAATGACCAATTACTAATTAGTGACTAAACAATAAGTGATTACCAATTGATGGCAATTAAGTATTTCCTTAATTAAATAATTAATGATTAATAGTTGATTTACTTAGCAGCTAAATGAATAATTAATTACTAATTAGTGTCAGTTGCGTAGCAAAATGCGGCACTCAGGCTTTCGCTTTCACTGCTTTAGTCGCTAAAGTCCTTTGCCATTTTTTTTTTTTTACTTATAGCACAAAGGCAGGCTGGCGTCAGACAGACAGACGCCGCGCATCGCCGGATAATGCACGGATAGCCAATATGGGGACAAGTGCAGCTTGTTGGCTGTCAGTGAGTCCCGAAAGAGGTAGAAAGGGGGCTTAGGGTGTGCTGACCATAGGTCACATGAGCCAACACGAAGCCGCTGTAGCAGGTGCGTTCAAAGAAAGCCGTGTCTAGTCAAACGTTGTATTGTCCGGCGCCGAGGAAATCATAGTAGCGAGCCCCGAACAAAATCGCGGAGACAGGCGCGCGCGGCAGAACCGTTTGACCGCTTTCTTCTTTCCGCTTTCGCCGAGCTAGGGGTTAAGAATTTAGGTTAGTGAATTTGTAATAAATGTGTTTCAGTGCGCGCGCGCGCGCGCGCGTGCGCGTGTGTGTGTGTGTGTGTGTGTGTGTGTGTGTGTGTGTGTGTGTGTGTGTGTGTGTGTGTGTGTGTGTGTGTGTGTGTGTGTGTGTGTGTGTGTGTGTGTGTGTGTGTGTGTGTGTGTGTGTGTGTGTGTGTGTGTGTGCGTGTGCGTGTGCGTGTGTGTGTGTGCGCGTGCGCGTGCGTGCGTGCGTGCGTGCGCTCAAAGGCTTTGCCGAAGCGACGGCGCTCGGGGAGAAAGTCGCAGTTTCCAGCGAATGTGAGGAGGTTTACCGGCGCTGCCGTGTCTGCCGCTTCGACGCAGTCTCGGG